>NW_007727525.1:244447-255611 GCF_000696425.1 Galeopterus variegatus
TGCGATCCGTTGCCGGACACGGAAAAAGACAAAAAACAAAAAAAAAAAAAAAAAAGAAAAATAAGTTTACAAAAACGTTTCTGAATTATGTATGTCTATTTTTATGTTTCATCTAAACAGCAGTAGCCCATCAACAGAACACTCAAGACATGTGCAATTATAATTAGATTTAGTCATCTACGATATTTCACCAACTTTATGCCTGATATAAAAAACATTATTTTAAATACATCTTATTTGTCATTATGAAGGTATATTTATCAATGTAGAAGAATAAAACATACTTTAACAGCTTGATTTATAGCTTTTAAATACTTAGACATGTGGAATGACCTTGCATTTGTATGCTTGCTTGCCCCACATGTCAGTGGGGATGAATCAGGAGCCTGTTATCAACCCATCAGAATTAAGAGCAATACCTGCCTACCACATTTACTCACAACTGAAATCTCTGCAATCACTCAGAAATAAGAGGTGCCCCTTTAAAAAAGAAGCTATTCCTGAAAATTGTCTATTTATAATGCTGTCTTATGATAGGATGTCATGGACAGTAATAGATAGTTCCTTTGTACAGTTATATGCAGAAAGGTCATATATCACAAAGGAATGATAAAAACTCAGCAGGAGAAAGCAAGCAGATAAATTGAAATAGACATTTTAACTGTTGTTGAAAGGACCATATCAACAAACCCATAATAGATAGGAGGGTGAGATTTTGTCAGGCTTAATAGCCAGGGAAATGAGAAGAGAAATCAGTCACTCCTAGAAACGTAAAAATGCACAGTGGAGGAGCAGGTAAAAGAAGCAACTTGTTAAGAGAAAAGAGGAGCAAAGGTGCAAGGAAAAAGAAGGGGCAGGAATCAAGATTTGCTGCGCATCCACCACGTGCCAGCCCCAGTGCTAATCACATAACGTACATTCATGATACCTTCAATTGCAGGACACACTAGAGTTTTTAATAGGATTTCATATGTTGAAGCTGTATGAAGGAGACTACTTAAAAATAGCCCCTAACACTTATAGGGCAAAGTTCAAACTTGTTAGCAGGGCACACACCACCTGTTCCCACCTGACCCTAATTAATTACCCTTGTACCACTTCCACCTCCCCCAGCACAGTGCTTTTCTCATGGTCCCCAGTGCACTAACCATTTCAGGTGTCCTGGCCTTTGTACCTGCTCTTCATGTGGCCAAGGGTGCCTTAGTCCACGGGCAAACTCTTACCCATCCTTCAAACCCCAACTCAAACGTTACCTTCTCTGTGAAGGCTTATCAAATTCTGCCAGGCTTGGCAAGTCTTTCCTCCTCCTGCTTCTTTAAGACTCTCCATATTATTATATACACTAAAGCATTTATCACATTGCATTAAAATCATCTGTTCTTGTGTCTATCCTCTGAGACAGTAGCTCCTCGTGGGCACAGCAGTATCCTAGCACCTACAGTACTGCCTGGAACATAGTAGAAATGTAATACACTGGCCAAAAGAACCATTGAATGAATAAACAATCAAACACCAGCAGCATATACTGAACAATGACATGTAAACAACAGGCATGTAAGCAACTACCTAGAATACTTCAGGATATCTTACTGTCATTTTAGTTCAGTCTGCTGGATGAGATCTGAGCGTTACCCTCCTTTCTTGGCAACAATATCTTTGAGACATAGGATATATGTGAATGTTTCAAATGACATATGACACGTGTTAACATATGACAACAGTAAATCACTTCAGACCAGTGCATCCAACAGAACATCCTGCAGTGATCAAAATATTCTCTATCTACACTTTCTTTTTTTTTTTTTTTTTGGCAGCTGGCCCTGGACCTTGGTGATATCAGCACCACTCTCTAACCAATTAAGCCGACTGGCCAGCCTGCATCTGTGCTTTGTGATATGATAGCCACTAGCAACATCAACTACTAAACACTAGAAATGTAGTAAGTGCAAATGAGGAACTGCCTTTTTCATTTGAATTAATTAAAGATAACCACATGTGGCTATTAGCTACTATATTGGACAGCACAGCTTTAAGTTGATTTTTTTTTTTTGGCAGCTGGCCAGTACAGGGATCAAACTCTGGACCTTGGTGTTGTCCGCACCACGCTCTAACCAACTGAGCTAACCGGCCAGCACCCTCCCCCACCCTCAGCACAGCTTTAGATCATTGTCAATCCACAACATAGTAGGGACATTCTACCTCATTATAATTTTTCTGTACAAAACAAACAAAAAAAACTCAGCCACTTACAAGCTGGGTAATCTTATGAACCTCCTTAGCCTTTCTATTTCTCATTTATTCACCTGTAAATCAAGCAAGAGAGACTAGACGACATAACAAGATGAACAGCTCAAAGACCAGTGAATTTACACCTGTGGGCTCAGTTCTCTTTTTTGCCACAGCAATCCCTCTGGAGGCTCAGCTGAAGGGAGTGCCCTTTATCCCTTCCCCAAGTGGGAGGGCAGACAAATGCTTATGCACCCGTGTGGTTTCCAGGAGTTTCTTCCAGAAAATGATAGATGATAGTTTCCTTCCAATCCATGACTCAGAGCACCATGTTGAAAACACCTATCATTTTTATTCCTAAAGAGGAAAGGAAAAGTGTCTCAGTAGTGCAAAGCAATGCACCCTCAAGCCCTTTAGTTCTTCAGGTTGGAACAGTCTGGGGTAGTTTATGTTTTGCATACAGCTTCCTGTTTGAGTGATAAATCACTCAGCTTCTTTCCCTTAAGTTTTTGTGCCTAGAGAGAATGAGGCTTGTAAAGCCAGCTGGGTTTATAATCAAGTTTACATTTACATTTATTATCTAATTTTCACCTGTGAAAAAAGCACTTTGCAATCCCTAAACTCCAAGGAAAGAAAATGCTAAATTCTTTTTCCAGATTCTCTGAGACAACAGAGCTCATGTGTGCTTAATAGCTTGGAAAGACCTATCCAGTTCCTTTTTCTTAAAAGGGAAAGGGGAAAAGGTGGAGAGGAGGGTGGGAGATAAGAGAGAAAGAGTGGGAGGAAGAGGAAGAGGAAAACGGAGGGGGACAATTGCCATAGCTCTAAACTGGTTCTCCAACTTGAGTGTGCATCAGAATCACCTGGAGAGAGCTTATTAAATAAACCACAGATTGCTGGGCCCTACAGGATCTGTTATGTTTGTGTGTGCATGTGCATATGTGTGCTTTGATATACAGTTATATGTATATGTGTCAAAGAACAAAATTACAACAAACTTAGTTAAAGATGTGAATTGACTTTATTGCAATTCTAGAACCAGGAAACATTCCGTAAAATACAATAAGTGTTCCAATAATCCCAGCAGAGGAGTTCAATTTTATAGACAGAAAGCAAGGGGAAAAAACAAAAAGTGGATTGGTCATTTTGTAGTTACTTTCCTTATAAGGTGGGGTAGGAAGACAGAACATAAGAATAACTGACTATTTAACACCAGGTTACTTCAGGCTGTCTCCATTGTGTAAAAATTAAAGCAGAGGGAGCTTCATTATCATACTTACTGAAGATTAAAACTGGCCTATTTGGGAAATTGGCTGTTATCTCTTTCTCCTGACGTCTTGGAAGGTCAGACCACACCCTAAGTGACATGGACGTGGAACTTAGCAGAGGTGAATCCATTTTCATTTTTGTTTTGCTTTGTTTTGTTTTGTTTTTGTGGCTGGCTGGTATGGGCATCTGGACCCTCGACCTTGGTGTTATAACACTGCACTCTAACCAGCTGAGGAACTTGCCAGCCCACTGTTTTGGCTTTTAGTCAGGTCTGTTGGGGCCTAGTGTGGGAACTTAGTCCAAAACAATAGCCTCCAAAAATTTTCATTTAACCTGTGTTTCCCCATTACCACTCCATCCCCTACAGAAGTGCAGCCAAACTGGGTGCAACCCACCAGCAACATGATCCTGTGCAAATGTCTGGGAAATCTTTCCATTGACTCCAGTTACCTGGCTGGGACCCTTGGGGGAAATTGTACTGGCCAAGAGCACTCCTGTGCACACAGGGACAGCTTTCTCTTCCAAGTTTCACAGTTCCCTGGGAGGACACTCATTTTCCCTTTTGTCAAAGCTTGTTGAAAGCCATTCTGCTAAATAGCATTATCATTTTCTGTCGAGAAAGAAGAAAATGTATAAATATGTAAGGGCTTTTGACGAAGTTCTGCCTTGATCATTTACAAGAGAAGAGTTTACATATCCAGAAACAGAGACATAGTGAGATTCTCACATCCATCTGCTGATCTAAATAGCATTATCATTTTCTGTCGAGAAAGAAGAAAATGTATAAATATGTAAGGGCTTTTAACGAAGTTCTGCCTTGATCATTTACAAGAGAAGAGTTTACATATCCAGAAACAGAGACATAGTGAGATTCTCACATCCATCTGCTGACACACATTTAGAAATCAAGCTCTAATGCTGCTTTGTTTCTACTGATGGCCAATTTTGTAAATTTTATGTTGATAACTAGCATCATTTCACTGAATCCCATTTTCTGACCTTGTTCTCAAATTATTGGAGGGGCTGGCCAGTTAGCTCAGTTGGTTAGAGTGTGGCCTAATAACACCAACACCAAGGGTTTGGATCCCCGTACTGGCCAGACTATATGAAAAAGAGAAAAATATCAAATTATTGGCATATACCTCACTTACTGAACAACATGCAAAGCTCTGGGTCCTGATTTTCAGATTTTAAAAGAACTTCACATATTATATAAACGAAGACAGGGATAGCATTTACTTATTATGGCAAAAATCGTATCTTGGAATTTCTAAGAATGCGTGTTTCACTGCAATACACATACAAGGTGAATGCACAGAAAGACCGATGCTAGAACCACATGATGCCAGAGGACAAGATGGTTGCGATGCAAAAACAAAGCTGCTCTGGGGGCAGGTGACATTAGCAGCATTATGAGTTTATGCTGTAGAACATCTGGTCTGATTCTCATTCGAGATTATTCAGACAGCAGTAGTCTTGGTCCTTGGTGAGATAAGAGGTACAAAGCTATCAGTTGATAGGAAGAATAAGTTCTGACGTTCTAGGCTGAATAGAGCTAATGATATTATATTATATATTTGTTTTTTCTTTTGGTGGCTGGTCATGACCTTGGTGTTATATTAACACCACGCTCTAACCAATATATTGTATATTTCTACATAGGTAGAAAAGAGGATCTTGACTGTAATAATGACAAAGAAAAGATGAATATTCAGGGGATGAATATGCTATCTACTCTAAGTGAATCACTGTATATGAATGTATTGAAAAACATGCTGTACCCCACAAATATGTACAATTAAATTTTAAAATTAAAAATTAAAGAAAAAACTGGCTGACAGTGAATAAGTGAATTTAACTTGATTCTTTGTGATATTGGTTCTTTCTGTACTCTCTCGCACTCCCCATTATCAGTCACTTTTCCCTACCCGTTTAAAACCATACAAACCCATCTAATAACATTTGACCACCAGTCTTCTCCACTAGACTCAAAGCAAAGGCTTATTTCCTGATTGGACTTTAATGTCTTATCAAAAGTACAACATTAAGTTAGCTAACAGCCTTGAATTTTAAAGTTTGTCAGCTTATGACACAACTACTTTAACTTTCTCCAGTTTTTCTTTCCCTTAGCAGAAAAGCAACTTTCCATGATTACGACACAGGATTTGCTTCTATTCAAGCTCAAATTACAACAAATTGAGCCAAATGAAACTGCTCTCTTTGTAGGTTAAAAATGGTCAAAGGTAAGGTTCTACTAAGAATAAATACACACAATATATAAATCAATGCAATTCTCCTTCATTCTTCTTGGTCATTGTAACAACAACAACAACAATAAAATTTTCTAAGGTTTCCTAGTTACCTGTACGATATGCTCCTGAATATAGATTTTAGAAATTGTGGAATACCAGAGAATGAATGGTGGCAAGGGGAGTATTGATGGAAAATTCAAACAAATTGTAGATTCAGGCATTGAATGTAATTACACAAAACATGAAATGTTGCCCTTGAGAACATTCCAAATCACATGGTTCAAAGAACTGAGGATAATTCTGGCTGAAGAACTTTTCCTTTGCATTTTACTCGTAAGCTACAATTTCTGGTTTGTCCTTCAGGCTAGGGTAGAAAACAAATGAAAAATACATTTATGAAGAAAACTGTCATCTTCCCAGATATAGTCCTTGGTGCTTAAGTAAGTATTTTGGGGCTGAGACTGTTTCTTTTAGTCGTTTTATGTTTTAGGTCACTTGCTTCATTGCTTATCATTGGCACTGCCTTATCATCCTATTGACTCTAAGATCCTTATAACAGGGAACACTGTGAGGTTTGTGCAACTTTCAGGGAATGAGTCACAACTAAGATATGCAATATATTCACGTTAACTACTGGGTAGAAGGAAGGAAGGAGGTGCAGGTTTTTCATTTCCTAAGGTGGTTACAGTAGTGACCTATAGTTAGAAAGTGCTCAAAAAATTTAGTTTACTTGCCGTAAATCAATCTATATCAGCAATCTAAACTGTAATCTAAAGAACAGTATTGGAAATACTTGTGGAGTACAGTTAAAATGGACCTCAGAGGGAAATGGATAGTCTTAAATGCTTATATTAGAAAGTTAGATATAAGAAAATGAAAATGTCAATGAGCTAAGCATCCAGCTAAAGAAGTTAGAAAAATATAACGAAACAAACCCAAAGAAAGAAAATAAAGATATAATCAAGAGAGTTTTTTAAAAGTCAAAAGTTGGGTATTTAAAAACACTATTAAAATTGACAAACCTCTGGCAAGATAGATCAAGAAAAAAGAGAGGGGACTAGATGGTTAGTTTGGTTGGTTAGAGTGTGATGCTGATAACACCCAGGTCAAGGGTTTGATTCTTGTATTAGCCAGCCACCCGCACCCAAAAGTAGAAAAATAAAAATAAAGAAGGGGTATGCAATAGCATACATCAGAGATTAAAAAGATGAGAAAATATTATAAACAATTTTATGCCATTTAATTGAGAAATACACACAATGAAATAATTCATGGAAAAATTTAACTTAAAACCAATTGAAGAATAAATAGAATGCCTGGACAGTCCGTTTTCATGGCTGAGGTCCCTATAACAAAAGATAGATTAATAAAAGGAGAGCATACATATTTATTTGATGTAAGTTTTACATGATATGGGAGTCTTCCTAAGGAAATGAAGACCCGAAGAAACAGGTAAACCTGCATGTTTTTTATGCTAGGTTTGATAACGAAGTGGATGGTCATGGCAAAATATGACTGCACAGGGGGTATGATCTAATAATAATAAGTTGGGGGTAACTCAGCAAGGCCTCTGTGTTCCGATTCTTCTTTGAGTCCCTGTGTCTTCAGAGGTAAGGACGTTCCTTCCTTCTGCTCATAGGGAGGGCACCTCTTGAATAAGTATCTTATGATATGAATCAAGGGAAGGTCAGAAAAATTCTTCTTGGGTTTTACGACCTGCTTCAGAAGAGAAGTGGGGGAAGGTGAGAGTGACCTTTGTATTTCTGCCATTTTCTCAAATGCCAAGGTGTCATATTTTGGGGTAGTGTGTCCTGAACCCCATCACAAGCCAAGACATTTTACAGATAAAGTCCACCAGACTTTATCTGTTTATTTTTATTTTTAAAAGATGACTGGTAAGGGGATCTTAACCCTTGACTGGGTGTTGTCAGCACCACGCTCACCAAAGTGAGCCAACCGGCCATCCCTACATGGGATCCGAACCTGTGGCCTTGGTATTATCAGCACCACACTCTCCCAAGTGAGCCATGGGCTGGCCCTTATTTATTTATTTATAAACTATTTTATTTTATTTTTTTGGTGGCTGGCCAGTAAGGGGATCTGAACCCTTGACCTTGGTGTAAAGTCCACCAGACTTCAAAGGGCTGGCTGGTTCACTCACTTGGGAGAGTGGTACTGGTAACATCAAGTTCAAGGGTTTGGATCCCTGTACTGGCCAGCTGTCAAAAAAAGAAAAGAAGGGGGAAAAAAAAATGTCCACCGGACTTTAAAGGAACAGGATTATACCAATCTTATACAAACTCTTCCATAGTACACAAAAGGATGCAACACTCCCTTATTATTCAATGAGGGTGATATCACTGAGATTCTAAAAGTCACACAAAGACAGTATAACAAGGGAAAGATCAAAGGATGTTACCCATAAACACAGATATAAAAAAAATCCTAAACAAAATAATAGCAAACAAAATTCATCAACCAATAAAAAAACATTATGACCAAATTGAGTTTATCCTAGCATTCAAGAGTAGTTTAATATTAGAAAATCAATAACACACTTCATCACATTAACATATATTTTTTTATTTCAGTTTTACTTATTTTTGTGGAGGACAGTGTGTTGATTCAATACATGCATATCTTGAACAATGATTCACTTGGGGAAGATAGCAGTTTTGTCCCCATTTGTTTACTCCTAATCATCCCCCCACCCCTCCCAGCCCCTGTACCCATTATCCTACTCTCTACTTTTTCTCTTCTTTTTTTTTTAAACACACAAAGATTAACATCCTTATTGCAAAATGAACTCTTAAAAATGAATTAGAAAAATCTAAGCAGAAATTTGGTGAAGGACATGAGCAGATAAGGTACATACCCCAAAGAAACACCCCTGGTTGATAAGTACATTCTAGGATCTGGCTGTGGGGGCAGGGCTAAGGCCCACGGCCCCACCTCGCAGGACCCCCGGGCATCCCACATTAACATTTTAAAGGAGAAAAATCATATCTTCTCAATACATGCAGAAAAGTTATTTGATAAATTTCAAAATTCATTCATGATTAAAATATATAAAATATTCTATGGCAAAATAGGTATAAAGCATGCTTCTTAAACTGAAAAAAAAAGTATTTGCCACCAAATTTTAGCTAATATCACTTTTAATAGTTAAAAAAGTTAGAAGCATTTCTTTCAGAACCAGAAAAATGATACTACCACTGTCTCTGTTCAACATTGTACCAGAGCTTCTAACCAACAGAGTGAGACAAGAAAAAGATTAAAGAAGTACAAAGATTAGAAAGGAAGAAGCAAAACCATTATCATACACGGATAATGCGATTGTCCACAGACAGTCCCAAAGACTCTACAGGAAAACACAAACAAACAAAAAACAGAACAAAATAAGACCCACCAACCTATAATTAATGAGAGCATAGTAAGGTAGCTGAATATGAGTTTAATACATGAAACTCAATTGCATTTCTGTACAACAGGAAGAAGCATTTAGAAAACATAACTTTGTAAAAACAGACAAAGCTAATGTATAGTCACAGAGGTCAGAATAGTGGTGACCTTTGGAGATTGTTAACTGAGAGGGAGCATGATAGAGTCTTCTGATGTGTTGGAAATGCTCTCTCTCTCTTTTTTTTTTTTTTTTTAAAGATGAGCGGTAAGGGGATCTCAACCCTTGGCTTGGTGTTGTCAGCACCACGCTCAGCCAGTGAGCAAACTGGCCATCCCTATATAGGATCCGAACCCATGGCCTTGGTGCTATCAGCACCGCACTCTACCGAGTGAGCCACCGGCCGGCCCGAAATGCTCTCTCTCTTGACCTGGATGACAGCTACAGGGATAACATATGTACAAAGTCACTGAGCTTACACTTAAGATTTGTGCACTTTATGTAAGTTATACATCAATTTAAAAGTTCTTAAAATGCAACCTTTTCTTGGGGTGTCTGGTCTGTATGGGGATCCAAACCTTTGACCTTGGTGTTATAACACTATGCTCTAACCAGCAGAGCTAACTGGCCAGCCCTTAACGCGAAGGTCAAGGATTTGGGTCCCTGGGATGGTAAAAAAAAATAAAATAAAATAACTTTAAAACACACAATTTGAGATAGCAACAAAAATATAAGGTACCTAGGAATAAAGCTAACAAAAGTTATACAAAACCTTTATATTTAAAATTATAATAAAGTTATAAATTATTATAAACATTAAAGAATCTCTAAACAAAGGAGACATACATCATGTACATCTGTTTGGATAACTCAAGATTATAGAGTTATTGATTCTTCCAACACTGATTAAAATTGAAGTGAAATAAAGTAGTAATGGAGTGGAATATGGGGAATTATACTACCGAATATCAGAACTTATCACAATCTGTTGTATTAAAGATGCATAGTATTGGCATAAAGGCAAAGGAACATAGAGAACTCAGCAACAGACGCATACATGTATGAAATCTTGACACATGAAAGAGATCGTTCAGCTCACTGGTGAAGTATATCACCTATTCAACAAAATAGGCTGAGATAACTGGTTATCCTTATAAAAAAAAGATGAAATTGAATCTTCACCTTGTTGGGGTGAGCAGGACTGATGTCATGTTGGTACATAAAACTGCCTGGGCTGTAGGAAAATTTTAAAAGACACGTTTTTTTTCTTGGTATGCATTTCTCTGAGTTCCCTCTTTTCCCATAGTTACTTGATATTTTGAACCTTGGTTATGGGGCAAGATGACATTATTCATATCAATGTAAAGTTGTTCTCCAGTCAGCCTGGAGTAGCAAACTTGCCACGAGACAAGAACTATCCAGACCCTGAGAAACCAAGGAAGATATCAATAAAACTATGCTGATTCCACCCTGAGGCAAATCAAAATCCTGCAGGACCCTAAGATAACATCACGGATGAGAAGAGAAGCTAGAAAGAGCCTTGACAAGAATTTGCACCTGGCCCCTTCCACGTCCCCCTCCCTCCTGCTTTTCACTTCTGGCCTTCCATTCTCTCAATCCCCTCTCTAGGATTTTTTTTTTTTTCTTTTTTTTCTGGGCAGCTGGACAGTATGGGATCTGAACCCTTGACCTTGTAGTTACAAGGCTGTGCTAACCAAATGAGTTATCAGCTAGCCCCCTCAATCTCCTCTTTAAAAACCCCTCAGTAAATCCTAGTCTTTGAGATGGCTTTAGTCTGGCCATCCTCCAGGTTTACTGGAGAGATGGGTGAGCCTAATTTCTTTCCTCAGGTCACCAGTAACAAGATTTTGGCGAGCCTCAGACAAGAGTTGAATGCCCTGGGGTAACAAGATTTTGGCAAGCCAAGCCAGGGTTTTCGTACAGGACAGGCAGCTAGACTTGGGTTTGGTAATGATCTCGCCCCATAAATTAAAAAAAAAAAAAAAGTTCCAAATGT
>NW_007727525.1:256967-257995 GCF_000696425.1 Galeopterus variegatus
AAATAAATAAATAATAAATAAATAAATAAATAAATAAATAAATAAATAAATAAATAAATAAGAAGCTCTCTTCATCAAAAGACACCATAAATAAAGTGAAAAGACAGCCACAAACTGGGAGAAGGTATTTGCAATATCATAATCAACACAGACTTGTAACACAGATCATGTAATGAACTCCTACAAATTTACAAGAAAAAGAGAAATCACCTGTATCTGTTTCTTGGGGCTGCTGTAACAAATTAGCACAAACTGGGTGTCTTAAAAAAGCAGAAATTTATTCTCTCATGGTTCATGAGGCCAGAGACTGAAATCAAGGTGTCGGCAGGACTGGTTCCTTCTGGAGGCTCTGAGGGAGAATCTGTTCCATGCTGCCTTTCTGTCTTCTGGTGGTTGCCAACAACTTTTAGTATTTCTTAGATGATAGCTGTGTTACTCCAGTCTCTGCCTCCATTGCCACATGGCCTCCTTCTTCTCTATGTTTACATGTCTTCTGTGTCTGTATCTAAATCTCCCTCTCCTTTTTAAAATAGACACCAGTTAATGGATTTGGGGTCTACCCTAATCCACTAGGACCTCATCTTAACTTGATTATATTCACAAAGACCCTATTTCCAAGTAAGGTCATATTCACAGGTAATGGGGTTAGAACTTGAACATCCACCCCCTCCACCCCGAGGGGCTGACCAGTATGGGAATCCAAACCCTTGACCTTTGTGTAATAATACCACTCTAATCGTCAGACTAACTGGCCAGCCTATGGACTTGAACATATCTTTTGGGGATACATGACTCAACCCACTACACCACTCAATAGAGAAAAATAAAAATAGAAAGTAATGGACAATAGACATTTGCTAATAAACAAATGACAAGATTAGCTAATAAACAAATGAAAAGATGCTTAACGTCATGAGTAATCAGAGAAACACAAATTAAAAGCACAATGAGATACCATTGTATATTTTCTAGATTGGTAAAAAAAAAAAAAAAAAAAAAAAAAAAAAAAAAAAGGGGGAAAGTTCCCC
>NW_007727525.1:259491-260701 GCF_000696425.1 Galeopterus variegatus
GAGAGTGCGGCGCTGGGAACGCAGCAGCGCTCCAGCGGCTGCCGCGGGTTCGGATCCTATACAGGGATGGCCAGTGCGTTCCCTGGCTGAGCGCGGTGCGGCTGGTCTCAAAAAGGACAAAAAAAAAAATTAACTTGATTTGCCTAATGAAATGTTTGGGTTTTTTAAAGGGTCAGTGACCAAGTTGATTTATGCAATCCAAGATCACTATATTATTTATTTGTTTACTTATTTTTGCGGCTGGACGGTAAGGGGATCCGATGTATTCTTTTAACTTCTTCCAAAATCATGCATAATTATACAGTGATTTTGTCGTTTGTAAAATAATACTGATTAACCCCATTACTGACAGATTTATTAACGATGTATCTGTAATATTTTACAAATGACTTAAAGTAGTAAGTGCAACTGTGTATCACCCCAAAATGTCAACAGTATAAACTGAATGGACACAATATATGAAGTTGTATCATTGCAGCACTTGAAACAATTTGTAACTGCTGTTTCTTATTGCACAAATACAACCCAGTAGCCACTTTGTGAAGCGGCGAGGAAGCAGTGGAATGAAAGCGAATGCGACAGAGCTGCTGTGTAGAACGGTTAAGGAAGGACGTTTTGAAAACAAGAAAAAGAAAATCTGTTTCCAATGTAACAGAGCATGTATTTCCATGAGCCTTAACGTGAACATGTATGAAACGTTATGAAACAGGTTGTCCCCTGAAAGTTCTTCCTTTAGTGTCTGGTTAATCTTATTACATCTCAAAAAGGCTGTTTCTACAGGTCCACTGCTAAGCGGTATTTTCGTACAAAAAACTTTTTTGCCACCTAATCACCTACTGTATGACGGGTAAACGGACAAACAGGTGTGACTCAGTTGACCCCATACATCGCTTTATTCTTTTTCTTTCCCCCTGGGGTACATGCATGTGGATTTCGATTTATTCTTGAAAAGATGGTCTGAGCTTCCTTTATATTGTAAGTTCTGGCGTGTGAGTACATTTTTCTGGAGACATCTCAACGTCTTGAACTCTCAGAGATGTTCACAGGAATTGGTGACGCCAGAGAAAGGACCAAAGCGTTGAGATAAGCTCTCTTCCCCCACGTGGAACCACGCCTGGCTGGCTTCCCCGCTGGGCCCAGCCTGGAGCTAGCCTCTCCGCGCCCCGCGCCGTGCAGTCCTCCGATGAGCGATTTCCAGCAGGGGTCGCTG
>NW_007727525.1:261699-281808 GCF_000696425.1 Galeopterus variegatus
GACGTACAGGTAAGCGCGCCCCTGCCGGCGCGCCGCGTCCCGGTGTGCCCTTCTTACTTCGTTGCGCGCACTTGTGAAGCAGGGGCGCGGAGGGCCCCTCTGCCCCGCCCACGCTCCTACCCGGCCTGCACGTTAGTCTCCCGCGTGCCGCCAAGCCCGACCAGCCTCGGGACGCTCCGCGAGCCCAGGGGCTGCCCAGGGGCTGTAGTAATCGGGCGGGACGAGGCAGGCCGCCCCGGCCGCTACTGCTGGCTCCAAACGTAGCCCGGGGACATAAGTGTCCAGTTTCCTTTGACCTTGGGGACCCGGGATGGTGTGCAGCCCGCAGGGGTGGGAAGGGAGCCAGGGGAATCCGACCCTATCTCGGCCGTTAGCCTCTGAGTTAGGTCTCCAGAAGGGAGGGTTTTTTAGTTGCAGTAGACCTCACAGCATTTACATCAGGTTTTCCCCTTTACGGAGCAGTGAACAGGCTCAGGAACGTGGGGCGGTTCCCAGAGTCACACAGGTCAAGGACAACAGACGTTGTTTTTCTTAGTCTTCCGTTAGTTCACAGATTTTATACTTCTGACGATCTCACCCGAAACCTCCTACGGGCTTCCTGCCCTGATCATTCGCTTACCCACGTCCACCCTGCAGCCAAGGAGATCTTTGAAAATGCACTCAGGTCACTTCTCTACTTAAGATTTTTCTGGTGCTCCCATGCTATCTGGGTCAGGTCCAAACTTTGTTTTTGTTTTGTTTTTGGCGGCTGGCCCTTACTGCGATCTGAACCCGTGACCTCAGTGTTTTCAGGCTGTGCTCTAACCAGCTGAGCTAATTGGCCAGTCCTAGATCCAAACTTTGATGTGCAAGGCCCTCAGAGATCTAACCTCTTGTCTGTCAGTCCAACCCCATCTTTGTATATTCTTTTCTGGGTTCATACTCATGCCCTAGTCCTCCTGATATACTTTCATTCCACAAGTTTTTGTCTTTTGGCCGTTGGCATGTACCAGGATCTGAACCGCGCGACCTTGGTGTTATGAGGCTATGCTCTGACCAACTAAGCTAATCGGCCTCATCCCACAAGTTTTTAATTAAGCACTGAACATGTGCCAGGCACTACTCTGGTCTCTTGGGATTCATCAGAGGAGAAAAATACCGATCAAGATTCCTACTCTTGGGCCGGCCCGTGGCTCACTCGGGAGAGTGCGGTGCTGATAACACCAAGGCCCCGGGTTCGGATCCCACATAGGGATGGCCGGTTCGCTCACTGGCTGAGCGTGGTGCTGACAACACCAAGTCAAGGGTTAAGATCCCCTTACCGGTCATCTTTAAAAAAAAAAAAAGATTCCTACTCTTTGTTTGGTTTGGTTTTGTTGTTGGTTTTTTTTTTTAGCCACTGGCCTCTATGGGGGGGGGACGTGGAACAGGGTAAGGAGGATTGGGTGGATGCTGTGGTTTGAATGACCCCTCTAAATAAAATTTGTGTTGAAGCTTAATGGAATTAAGAGGTGGGGGCCTGTGGGAGTTAATTAGGATTAGGTAAAGTCATCATGTTGGGGCTCCCATGATGAGACTGGTGGCTTTATAAGAAGAGGAAGAGAGACCTGAGCTAGCATGCTAGCTCTGTCTTGCTATGTGACACCTCCTGCTATGTTATACGACCACAAGAAGACCCTCACCAGAAGCTGAGGAGATGTGGGCACCGTGCTCTTGGACTTCCCAGCCTCCAGAACTTAAGAAATACATCTCTTTTGGGGGGGAAGTTTATGAATTGCCCATTCTGTGGTATGAGACAGAGGACAAGATGGAATAAATAAATAGAGGTGGAATGGATAGCCCTCACTGAGGTGATATTTGAGTTAAGACTTGGAGAAGGTGGGGAGTTACCTACCAAGTAGGTATCTGGGGTAAGAGTGTTCTAGGCACAGCTGGAACAAAGATCCCTATCCCAAAATGTGCCTGTTGCGTATGAAGAGTACGAGGAAGGCCAGGATGGCTGGAACTAAGTGAGCAAAAGTGAGAGTGGCAGGAGATGAGGTCAGAAAGGAAATGGAGGCCAGATCACATAGAGCCTGTAGACCATAGTAGGGACTTTGCTTTTGAGGAAAGGAGTGACATGGTATGTTACTTTTTATTGTTGTGTTTTTGTTTTTTTGGTTGTTTTTTGGTGGCTGGTCAGTATGGGGATCTGAAACCCTTTGACCTTCATGTTATAAAACTTGTGCTCTAACCAATTGAGCCAACAGGCCTACTGTCTATATGAATCACCCTCAAACAGAGACTTTGTACCAACCCTGGTGCTAGATGACAGTAGCCTGAATCTGAGGCTGCAGTGAAAGTGGTGAGAAGTCGGACTCTGGACATATATTTTTGTTTGTTTCATTCAAAACAGAGACTTTGTACCAACCCTGGTGCTAGATGACAGTAGCCTGAATCTGAGGCTGCAGTTAAAGTGGTGAGAAGTCGGACTCTGGACATATATTTTTGTTTGTTTCATTCGCTTTAAACAAAAGTGAATTAAACATTTTAATTTTAATCCATTTTAAAACCATGCGGCTCGCTTTTAATTAGTGTAACCTTTAAGCTTTTAAAGATATAATCAAGTACGCAAGGGTAAAAGGGAATATTTCTCAACATTTCTTAAGTAAACTCAAATTTCAGGTTCTTCCCTGGAGTGAAAACAAGCTCTTCACTGTTTTCCCAAGTTGTAAAAATTCTCTCTCCGTCTTTTCTCCCTGTATGCCTCTATTCAATCTTGGCTGCCACAATCAGATGGAAACCCCGAGGACTTTTTTTCTTCCATCTACAGTGGAAACTGGACATGTTTTGAAGATACAGCCAACATGATTTCCTGACATTATGGATATCAGGGAAAGAGAAGTCAAGAATAATTTGACAAGAGACTCAGTGCCCAGGGTTTTTATTGGAGGCTAGTCACACAGGCACCCTCTACATAGAACATAACAAAATTTTAGACTCCTAGAAAGAAGCAGGAATTCATCATACAGCACATTGTTTGCACAGTTTTGACACAGTGAGCCACTCAGTTTTGGGAATGGTGGGAGCCCTCCTGAAGTCTAAGTTCCCAGACATCAGCCAAAGGGCCAACCTGTAAGCAGGCCTTCCGTTCTAAGAATAGCAGTCTCAGGCCTGTTATGTTAACTCTTTTCTGCACAGATAGACAAGTGTGTAATTTGGGAGAAAGTTCTGGAATGGGGATATAAATTGGGGAACATAGGTGGTGTTTAAAACCATGGAAATGTTTGGTGTCTTGATAGGCATTTGTCAAAACTGACTGATACACTTAAGAGCTGAAGTGGATGAAGTGAATGTAGAAGAGAAGAGGACCAAAGACTGGACCTTGGGGCCTCCAACATTAAGATGTCAGGGAGAAGGAAAGGGAACAGCCAAAGAGTCGAGAAGAAGTAGAGGCCAGTGAGGTAGGAGGAAAACCAAGAACAAGGTGTTCTGGAAGCCAGGTGAAGAAGAGAGAAGTGATCAGTTTTTTCAAGTTCTGTTGAGAAGTCGAATAAGATGAGGACTAACAAATGACCTTTAGGGTTTAGAAAATGAAGGAGGAATTGAGAATATAGACAACCTTTTGAGGAGTTTCATTTTGAGGAGCAAGGAAAAGAGGTAATAACTTGGGAGTAGTGGGGACAAGAAAAGGTTTGTCTGTTTATTTTTGAATGAGAGAAATAACAGTATGCTAGCAGGTGAAAAAGTTGCTGCTGTAACTTGCTGTTTCCCCACAGCTCAGTCTCAGCCTGCTTTTGCTATCAGAAATCTCCTGAGACTTCCCTGCTCTGGTCTGTAGCCTCCTCTGGACCTGCTTTTACTTGTCTTCTCTGACAGCCAGTTTACTTGGCCACAACAATCCACTTTAATGGCAGTTTCTTGAGGAAAATGACTGTGTGTTTTATACCTAGGTCTAGCTAGGCACTTGACATATGTGGACAAATGAATGAGTGTGGAGGTGGACATAGTCAAGGGTAAGATGCTTATTTTACTCCTAGAGAGTGAATCTGCAGTTATTCATAGTTTTGTATGTTCTGATCGTATTGGGGATGGGAGTGAAGAATAGGGTACAGTCCTTCCCCTGTCGCTACCCTTAGAGTTTGGGAGATAAGAACAGTCTACATGAACTAATTAGAAAGTAACAAAAGACATATAGCAATGGTTTGACCAGAGTCTGGAAAAGGGCGTGTGGTGCAGGGGTTGGTGGAGGGTGGGGCTTGTGTGGAATCTGGAAGAGGAAGCGGCTATGCCAAAAGGACAGAAACCTTCTCAGTAGTACAGTCCTTCCTCCATCCCACCCCCGCCAAATGAAATATAAGGAATCCATTATTCACCAGTGCTGCTCTGGTTGAAGAGGAGCTGGGGGCCTGCTTAGCCCACCCCTTTGGCACCCCCACTCCAAACTCTGGGCTCCCCTGGCCAGTTTCAAAGTTCTGAGGCAGAACCTGGGTTCTCAGACTCCTCCCCTGTGACATTGGCTGCTCTGGTTGAAGAGGAGCTGGGGGCCTGCTTAGCCCACCCCTTTGGCACCCCCACTCCGAACTCTGGGCTCCCCTGGCCAGTTTCAAAGTTCTGAGGCAGAACCTGGGTTCTCAGACTCCTCCCCTGTGACATTTTGTGTCCACTGCTAACATCTACAAATGGTTGTCATCTCTAGCAAAAATTAGGTTAACGTGTTTTCTCAATTTTATGTTCTTCATAAATTGTATATAAATTTCTAGCATTTGCCAGTATTTGCCTGCTGGAAAGTGAAGCAGATCACAAAGAGGGAGTGAATAGCTAATAAACACAAAGGTGATTCTTGGCTTGACATTTTGCTATGTTGATTGTATTTATATGTGACTGTGATTTTTATTTTATATTTTATGTTTTGTTTTTGGTAGCTGGCTTGTCGTAAGGATTGATCCTTGACTTTGCGGTTATCAGCACCACACTTTAACCAGCTGAGCTAACTGGTCAGCCCTGAGTGTGATTTTTAAGTTATTTTCTGCTAGTAAAAGTTTCGTAGTGTAGGTAAATATAACTCTATCTGTGGGCCGGCCCGGTGGCGCACTGGATAGGTGCGCTGCTTGGGAAGCGCGGCGGTGCTCCCGCCCGAGGGTTCGGATCCCACATACAGACCGGTTCCCGCTCACTGGCTGAGCGAGGCGCAAGAGCAACACCGAGGGTTGAGGTCCCGTTGCCGGTCCCCGGTCCGGTACGGGGGCAACACTGAGGGTTGCGATCCGTTGCCGGACACGGAATAAAGACAAAAAAAATAAAAATAAAAAAATAACTCTATCTGTGATGTGTGCAGATAGCAAGATAATATCCAGACATTCCTCCCAAAAAAATCACAAAAAACAACAGTGTGGTATAAAGCTAGGTCTTTTGGATGGGGAATGTGGGCACCCATGGACTGACAGGACTTCCTACCCCTAGCTGTGGGTACTTCCCTCCTCTAGGGGCTTTCCTCTTAGGATTTCTTCTAATTGAGGTGGCTAGGTCTTTTGGATGGGGAATGTGGGCACCCATGGACTGACAGGACTTCCTACCCCTAGCCGTGGGTACTTCCCTCCTCTAGGGGCTTTCCTCTTAGGATTTCTTCTAATTGAGGTAACAGTTGCTCCCACTCCTGTACACCTGAAACTATCCATTCTGCCTGGTATTGTAGTAGGTGAAAGTTAGATTTTGTTCAAGAGAAAATGAGAAAATAAATGCCATGGTGTGGCAGAAAGAGCCCTGGATTTAGAGTCAGAAGACTAGTGGGCAGTTCAGCATAGTAGTAACAAGCCTAGATTCAGCACCAGAGTGTCTGAGTTTGAATCCACTTCGTATCTGTGTGACCCTGTAACAGATGGGCTGTCGGAAGGAACAAATGATTAACTATGTGTAGAGCAGTGCCTGACCCAAGGTAAAACAATGAGCATTCTTAATGTTTCTCAAGACTTGGCATTGGAATCCCGGCTCTGTCATTTACTGGCTGGTACAGGGATTTGAACCCTTGACCTTCATGTTGTCAGCACCCTGCTCTACCAACTGACCTAGCTGGCCAGCCCTGCTCTGAGTCTCATTTGTACTTATCTACAAAATGACCTGCACAAAGTCATCCCTGATAAGCTGCCCTTTTCATCTCCACAGACACATATGGCTCTGGGAGAGGAGTATTGTTAATTTAGGGTGGAACATACAGCCACGTCTTGGGCTTCAGGGCCTACATATAACCTTTGGCGTCATAGCTGATAGCAAAAAATAATTTGCTGAAGTCCCCTAGACCAGTGTTTTCAATTTTTTTTTTTTTTTTTTAAAGATGACCAGTAAGGGGATCTTAACCCTTGACTTGGTGTTGTCAGCACCATGCTCACCCAGTGAGCTAACCGGCCATCCCTATATGAGATCCGAACCTGTGGCCTTGGTGTTATCAGCACCACACTCTCAAGTGAGCCACGGGCCGGCCCTCAAATTTTTTATTAATCCAGAGTAAACACATTTTACATGATGACCCAGTGTGTGTGTTTGTAATTGTAACAAGTTTCATGAAGCAGTATTTACTCTTGCTATATGTGATACACTGTAATACTTTCTATACTCTCCAATTCTAATTCTTAAAAAGTAAAAATTTCAATAATGGTTCTAGAATTTGGGATCAACACAGACTTCCTGAGGCTGATTATAGAGAGCTTTTGGCCACTTAGAGCTAATCTTCCTGTATATTTTTGGTAGTTAGGAAGGTATGAGAGGCTCTGCTTGTGAGTGAATTATATTTCTTAAAATTTTACAGTGTGAAGGATCTGTGCCAGAATATTTTTTGGTTTTTTGTGGGTTTGGCCAGTATAGGGTTCTGAACCCTTTATGCTAAAATGTTAACAGTGGTTATCATAGAGTAGATTATGGGTGGTTGGAATTTTCTTTATATTTATTCAAATATTCTAGAGTGAAAATAATTATATATTATCAGAATATTTTAATGTTCCTGATATTCAAATATACTGCTGGTTCACAGCACTGGACCACAGACCTGTGCCAATCTGTGATAAAGTTTCCCAGTCCACAGTGGGGAAAAAAAGAAAATGGCAATATTTGGTTTCTTATAATGCTAAATTTATTCAATTTAAAGAAGTTCAATTTTGAGATCCCTGATAAGCTGCCCTTTTCATCTCCACAGACACATATGGCTCTGGGAGAGGAGTATTGTTAATTTAGGGTGGAACATACAGCCACGTCTTGGGCTTCAGGGCCTACATATAACCTTTGGCATCATAGCTGATAGCAAAAAATAATTTGCTGAAGTCCCCTAGACCAGTGTTTTCAATTTTTTTTTTTTTTTTTTAAAGATGACCAGTAAGGGGATCTTAACCCTTGACTTGGTGTTGTCAGCACCATGCTCACCCAGTGAGCTAACCGGCCATCCCTATATGAGATCCGAACCTGTGGCCTTGGTGTTATCAGCACCACACTCTCAAGTGAGCCACGGGCCGGCCCTCAAATTTTTTATTAATCCAGAGTAAACACATTTTACATGATGACCCAGTGTGTGTGTTTGTAATTGTAACAAGTTTCATGAAGCAGTATTTACTCTTGCTATATGTGATACACTGTAATACTTTCTATACTCTCCAATTCTAATTCTTAAAAAGTAAAAATTTCAATAATGGTTCTAGAATTTGGGATCAACACAGACTTCCTGAGGCTGATTATAGAGAGCTTTTGGCCACTTAGAGCTAATCTTCCTGTATATTTTTGGTAGTTAGGAAGGTATGAGAGGCTCTGCTTGTGAGTGAATTATATTTCTTAAAATTTTACAGTGTGAAGGATCTGTGCCAGAATATTTTTTGGTTTTTTGTGGGTTTGGCCAGTATAGGGTTCTGAACCCTTTATGCTAAAATGTTAACAGTGGTTATCATAGAGTAGATTATGGGTGGTTGGAATTTTCTTTATATTTATTCAAATATTCTAGAGTGAAAATAATTATATATTATCAGAATATTTTAATGTTCCTGATATTCAAATATACTGCTGGTTCACAGCACTGGACCACAGACCTGTGCCAATCTGTGATAAAGTTTCCCAGTCCACAGTGGGGAAAAAAAGAAAATGGCAATATTTGGTTTCTTATAATGCTAAATTTATTCAATTTAAAGAAGTTCAATTTTGAGATTATGTTCTTCCTACTCTTTTGGCATTGGTATCTCCTTTCTCTTAAGAAATTATGGTAGTAATCATGGCAAGGAAGAAAAAATATCCTTTCTTAGCAAAATAAAATGTAGTCCACCATGAGGTGGACTCTGGCATGTCAGCACCTCAGTGCCTCAGGAAATGATTACCTAGTTTGTGGTCTCTAGGCCCCTTCCTTCTCTGCTAGCTAATGCCTCTGTTAAACAGTGGGAAGAAGATGTAAATGGAGGTAAAATGCAGATCTGTCCAGTTTGCTCATTCCTAGTTCTAATTTGCTGGAGCTGGAGGTTGAAATAAAATTTAAAGGGCTAATCTGGGTTTTATGAAGTCATGATCTGGTGTCCTTTCTTGGCAAAGTCAGTATTGTAAGGTTGTAACATATGTCGGTAAGCAGTCTTTCTCTCCAGATTTTCTTTCCTTTTTAAACAAGTAATTGAAAACTATTGTTAAAATTTTTTCAGTGGCAATCAGTTCCCAAAGCTATTGGGAACTGAGAAAGAAGGATAGAACCAGTGATTTCACACATACTGTTATTTTCTTGTCGGGCCCTCAGGACAACTCTGTGAGCTCAGCGCATTCATTGAAGCTAGAAGGCTCACCATTGGTGTGTGACCCGCGGCAGGTAAAGACTGATGCAGCCTTTTGTAGAGCATAAGATAGCACTAGATGTAAAGTGTTCATGATGTGTATAGTTTATGCTAGGCTCACCATTGGTGTGTGACCCGCGGCAGGTAAAGACTGATGCAGCCTTTTGTAGAGCATACGATAGCACTAGATGTAAAGTGTTCATGATGTGTATAGTTTATTCTGTAAGAATGCCATGACATCACACTTGTGAAATACATCTGAATTATCGTCTGTTTCAGGTTACATACGCCATGGCTATGACTAGTGTCAGATTGCTCACCACTGTTTTAAGAAAGCCAGATTCCTGGATTGGACTCTGGGGTGTGCTTCGAGGGACACCTTCACACAAACTCTGTGCTTCCTGGAATCGATACTTTTGTTTTTCCAGTACCAAGTTAAATGCATCACACTATAAAACTCTTTTTCATAATATTTTCATGCTGAGACTTCCTAGGCTTTTAATATCTCCAAAATATATTTTTCCATTTTCCATTAGACTCAAAAGTAATATAAGCTCTAAAAATTACACTAAAAAGATTCTGCAAAAAGTAGAAGACGAAGAGGATTCTGATGAAGAGGATGATCATAACGAGATAAGTGAGCAAGAAGAGGAGCCTGAGGATGACCCCAATGTGGTCAAAGACTATAAAGATCTGGAAAAAGTAGTGCAGTCTTTTCGGTACGATGTTATCCTGAAGACAGGCCTAGATATTGGGAGAAAGTGAGTATGATGTGCATTTTATTATAAACTCACTTGTAATCTTATTATTTTAATGCAGCATAATACCAGTCACTCAGTCCATATCATGGTGAAAAATAACCCCAGATATGAAAGGATCTCAGGTAACATGTTTCAATTATTGAAAACTGATTCCCAAAGAAGTTAAGTGACTGCCTTCAAATTCCATTGTGACATATTTACTTCATGATAAGACACAACTGACTGTAAGATGAATCATTGATTTAGTAACAGCTTCTTGAGGAGAAAAGGAATTACCATATTAGATGTATATAGCAAACATAAAATGTACCTGGATTTCATAAAGGCTACATTGTAAGAAGGTGCTTCTTAGAATCAACAGAAGGAGACTATAAGGTGGTGGTTAAGAATGGAGGCTCTGGAGTCAGACTACTGGGGTTTCAGTCCTGGTTCTTTGTGTGACCTTGGGCAAGTAACTATGTCTCAGTTCCCTCATCTATAAAATGGGGATAATAGAACCTACTTTAGAGGATGGTGGCTAGGATTAAATTAGTATCTATCTAAAGCACTTGTAACAGTGCCTAGCACATAGATACTCAATATGTGCTAGTTGTAAGAATAATGACCCTCATTGTTCATTTACTCCTTTAGCAATCAATGATTGTGTGCATATTGCATACAAGGTAAGAATTGTGTTATGAATAAATTCAGAAAGATTTCCTTGTGTAATTTGTACCTTTATAACCTAATTTAATGGCATAGTTTAATTTTTAATCCATGAAGCTTAAGAGACTAATAAAGATGACTCTGAGCCCACGTGCTCCTGTCGAAAGATTTCCTTGTGTAATTTGTACCTTTATAACCTAATTTAATGGCATAGTTTAATTTTTTAATCCATGAAGCTTAAGAGACTAATAAAGATGATTCTGAGCCCACGTGCTCCTGTTTTGGAATCCTGATCAGGATTTGTTGAATGTTCTCCAAAATCTGGCAGACTCATAAGGGGGCTTCTCCTCTCCCAGAACAGAACAGTAGCTGGTGCTATTGCTAAGCCAAATCCCAAATGTCAATCACCTGGAGTCAGATTATCAAAAGGAAAAAACACTGATACATGTCTGCATGCTCCCCTGGTCTGGTTGCCCCAATGATTTAAATTCAGAAAGATCAGCAGCTGTTGGATTAGGATTTCCCCATCCTCATTGCATACTGGTAGAGGGTTTCTTAATGGCCTCACCCTATGTATTGTGACTTGTTTTTCTCTCCGAGTACAGAACAGGTATCTGAGGGGAAGGAAGTGTACTCACTTTGGCTGTTGTGAATTGCCATAGCTACAGCCTGGCCTTGCGGTAGCTTCATTGGGAGACAGGTGGAGCCCTCCAGGCCCCTGTCCTGAATGGAGTGTGATATGCCTGCTAATATCTCTCTTAAAGCCCCATCTAATAAATTGCCCAACAGCACTAGCAAATCTTTGCATCAGTTCAGCATCTATTTAGAAATGCCCTTTGGTCTCCCTGTTTTAGACATATAGAGGAGCAGCTGACTTTCACTTTGCCAGCACCCAAAATGGAGATTTTTGTGGGGAGTCACTATTCGAATAAACATTAATGGCAGGTGGTTTTTTTTCAAACTTGTATAATTGTTTTGAATATATTTCTGTATTTTAAAGCATTTTGCCTTCTTTTTAAATAGCAAAGTGGAAGATGCATTCTACAAAGGTGAACTCAGGCTGAATGGGGAAAAATTATGGAAGAAAAGCAGAACGGTGAGATATTAAACCTGTAATGACAGCCAGGTATTTTTGTATGGTGCTCTGCCAGTACTCAATTAATGCTGCTCCAGATTTTCCCTCAGGCTCCTTACATTCTCTGAGGTCATCTGTGGTCCCTGGTCAAGCTGATGGAACCACCAGCAGGCTTCAGTCACACAAGCCACTTTCTCTTCTGTAGCCTTAATCACCTTGTGATGAAGCTTCCCCTTTTTATTTAAAATTTTAAGATAAGCTACTATTGGGACAGGCAAAAAATCATTAATTAAACTTCTAGGGTATTAACATATGCCCCCATCAAATCATAATAATTACATTACAAAGAAACATTTGATCCACATAGAGGTGTTCTTTTGCCCAGTGTTATCTAAGTGGATATGTAATTCTATTCAGTTCAGCAGTGCCCACTGAGCACCTGATGGATGTACTACTCTATGTGCAAGGCCACTGTTAAAAAGGATGTTCTGTATTTTCTGAAAGGTCCATATCTATACTATTGTTAAGTGAAAGAAGTCAGTGACAAGAAATTGTATTTCCAGTATCCACTTTTGTAACAATGAATCATATATATAAAAATTCTGTTAATATGTATTTTTGTAAAAATAAATTACTATACTAGGAGTCTTCAAAAAGTTGGTAGGATTTGTAGTATTGGTTTTTTTCTTTTTTTGCAGCTGGCTGGTACAGGGGTTGAACCCCGGACCTTGGTGTTATCAGCACCATGCTCTAACTAACTGAGCTAACCAGCCAGCCCTTGTATTATCTTTTAATTCAATTTTTCCATGAACATTTTGAAGTACCCTTGTATACATCTGAAATTAAAACAGTACTATTAACCAGTATTTATCCTTGAGTGAGGCATTATGGGTTATATTCTCTTCGTGCTTTTTATTTTCTGAAATTTTTACTATGAGTATGTATCACTTTCACAATCTGAAAAAACAATACTAATAGTAAAAGTTAACAAAACAACAAAAAAGTTGTAAGACAGAGACCCTTAAAAAGTTTGGAAGACACAAGATATAAAAGGTATTACAAGACATGATTCAGCTCTTACTCCGTGTCCAGGGGACAAATGTTCTAGAGTAGTTAGACACACTTTTGGAGGTTGTTTTTATTTCATCTTCTTTCATATTTCAACACCCCCCCAAAAAGGTATTACAAGACATGATTCAGCTCTTACTCCGTGTCCAGGGGACAAATGTTCTAGAGAAGTTAGACACACTTTTGGAGGTTGTTTTTATTTCATCTTCTTTCATATTTCAACACCCCCCCACCCCCCCCCACTGGGGTTGGAGGATCTGAGCTACATCCTGTTGCCTAGGACGTGGGATGGTGAGGCTGTCAGCTGTGCGTCTGGGTGAGCACAGAGGTTTCTTTCAGGACTTGTTGTCTGGCATCATGCTGGTTCTTACAGCTACATGGACAGAAAGAGGGGAAACTCCCCATGCTTGTCTCAGCCTCCAAGTTGTATGGGCCCAAAGTCCCTCTGACAGCACTGAGCCTGCAGGTTCAGACTGTGGCATGCCAGCCGTTGCTCAGCAGGCAGCAGGCTGTTAGGTGCTCATAGCCCAGCCCCTTCTCTTTGGCTGCAGTAGACAAGACCCGTTCTTGGAGTAAAGAATGATTACTCCCTGAACACCCCTCCTCTGTGCTGGGGACTCTTTTACAAAATCTACAGCCTACTTTTCTCTACCTGCTTTGAGATATTAACTAAATCCTAATTGCTGCTGCTTCATTCTGCCTAGGGTATTCTGTTGTCTCGGCTGACTTCCAGATTTCTCCTGAGGGTCAGCAAAGGAAGGGGCCAGTATTAACACTCAGCTGCCTTGTTACTAGGAGACCTGGTAGCCATAGAAACTGCAGCTAAGGGGAGATTTGAAATGTTGATATCTGGAACAGCCCCTAATCCCAGCCAGCTTTGCTTTGTGTCTGCTAAAGGACAGGGCCTTGGAGAGGAATAAAGAACTCCTCCACTTCCTTGGCACTCCAAAGGCCCACTCTGTAGAGCTTGTGCCTGGCTGCTGGCCCTGAAGGGTTGGGCGCTTGTCTGATGTTGCAGCTCTAACCATGGCTGCTGCAGCTGAGCAAAGCTTTTCTGCAAGCTGCAAACCAGATGGGCCCCAGAGTAATAAGTGCTGGGTAACTGTTGACTTAAAACAGTGGGTATGTGGAGTCCAAGTATGGGGATTGAAGCTTTCCTAAACTAATTTCTTCCCGGGATCAGCTGAGTAAAGGAGAAACAGTCCTTCCCTGTTCTCTGTCCTAAAAAGAAGCTCCCAGAGGGATTCAATCTTCAGCTACACACTAGCCTGCTCTGCTTCTGAGGGGCAGACGTCATGCACAGTATATCTATGAAAGGATGTCTTTTCTTTTCTTTTTGCAGCTGGCTGGTACAAGGATCAAACTCTGGACCTTGGTGTCATCAGCACCATGCTCTAACCAACTGAGCTAATTGGCCAGCCCACAGATGCCTTTTCTTTGTATACTTTTTGTATCTTCTAAATTTTGTATCACATGCATATATTATTTATTGAAAATGAATTTTAATGAAATAAAGTAATGTCAAAAAAGGTATACTTCCTAAATCTTGTATTGAGTGTTCTAACAGGCTGAGGTGGTCATTTTTTCATTTGAACCTAGAAGAACTACAGGAGGGCAGGACCCCCCAGATAATGCCTGGTCAGCTCATCCTTCAAACTGAAAGGGAGAAGCAGTCTTGATGCCTAGCTGTGGTGTGAGCCTTTCTGCTTCTCAACCCAGACGGGAGGAAGTTATGGTTTAAAATATACCCCTGCGTGAATTTTGTATCTAGCTGTTCTAGGCTTCCCAGATTGACCAGTGTAGTGTTGTGGCACCCATGTTGTAGACAATTTTGGGCCTGCAGGGACTTGAGTGGGTTGAGGAACAGATACCAGTTTGCCCTAGAGAGGTACAAATGTTTCAAGAGTCTGATGTTATGTCTACCTCAGAGAACATTAATTAGAAAATAAAGGAAAAGTCAGCACTTGACACCATGCCTCTTAAACAGAAGCCCTCCAGCAGGTTTTTAAATGGTCATGTGGAGTTGGTGGCCCACACATAGGGTTCCCCCTGCCTGCCGCCACCCCACCCATGGAAGCAGTGGTCAGGGGTCTCAGATGGCCCCCAGTCATCCTTGGGGGTGTTTTAGCAGAAGCAGCAGCATATGGCACCTGGGTCTGTTTAGCCCCTTCTTGAGTCTCTGGGCAGAGCCTCCAAGATCCTGAGCTGCCCAGACCAGATATCTGTCTTGGGCTGTCCACACCCTCAGCACAGACCTGAGTCCCCAGGGAATGCTGTGCACCAGCTCAACCCAAAGCTCCCTTCTGGGCAAAAAATGGGTTTGCCCTTAGCCCTTTTATAATCCTTGGAATCAGCATCCAACTCTCTCTTCTTTTCTTGAGGCTTGTCTCTGTTCTTGATTATGTGGCATCACTGGGGCCAGCCAGCACTAGAAAAGCAATTTCTTTATTTCTATCTTTATACAGCTGACCATTGTTCCACAGTGACTAATTTGCAACAAACTGCCCCGTCCCCATTTATGTAGCTCATCTCGGTTGAAGTCAGTGAAAAGCGTTGGAAATTTTCTGGAAATTTTCTTCTCAGTGCATGGAGTAACTACAGTATATATACTCTCTAAGACTGTGCTCCACTTTCTTTGTTTTTTTGCCAGTGTTACCAAAATAAATGTGTCCATTCAAATATTCTTAGATCACCCAACAGATGTGAATATTTTTGCAACCCCACAGAGGGCCGTCCACAGGCAGCCAGTTGTCTTGGTCTGAAGGAAGCACCCTAGCCAGGATTGAGCCCTGTGTCCAAGGCATCCTCCCAGTGAGGCCCTTTCACACCAAGGCAGTAGAGATAAGTGACAGTTACAGAATAGCCAGGGCCTTTTCTCACCTGCCCCTACTTTGGGTGATGATCACCTGATGAAAACTCAAACAAGGATGTTTGCATTGGCCTGGGTTTCCCAAAATGTAATAAAGGCTCCATTTTCTTTTAATTTTCAGGTGAAAGTGGGAGATATATTGGATCTTCTCATCGGAGAGGATAAAGAA
This sequence comes from Galeopterus variegatus, assembly GCF_000696425.1. Taxonomy (NCBI): domain Eukaryota; kingdom Metazoa; phylum Chordata; class Mammalia; order Dermoptera; family Cynocephalidae; genus Galeopterus; species Galeopterus variegatus. Next base: position 277,028 of record NW_007727525.1, read on the forward strand.
GCAGAAACAGAAACAGTGATGCGGATTCTCCTGAAAAAAGTGTTTGAAGAGAAGACTGAAAGCGAAAAATACAGAGTGGTGTTACGTCGGTGGAAGAAGTTAAAGTTGCCTAAGAAGAGTATGTCTAAATAAATGGATTTCTTTTTAATGATAAAGCTGCTTTCTAGTGGTGAGGGAAGGGGCCAACTTAAAAGGAACTTTTTGTTAAAATAAAGTTATCTTACCATTTGTGGAATCTGCTGAGCTATTTTGTGGAAATTGGGATCCATATCTGAAGACACCTCTCACAGCCTGGATTTGGTCTGCGCTCCTTTTGACCTTGTCAGTGTGAAAGTCCTTTTACCCAGAGTAGGATGTGTGCTGAATAAGCCCAGAGAGAGTCATAATGACTTGCCTGCTGTTTCCCACAGTAACTACCTCACAAGTCACTGTAAAATAAACTAGCCTTGTTTCTTAGTGTTTTTATTTAAAATTATTCCCTGTCCCTGGGCCAGCTTCCCCAGGTTGCGCTCCTTAAGGTAAAACGAAGCGAAGTCAAGGTCACCCTTCAGATTGGAGGGGGAGAAGCATTGGGAGAGCCCTTTCTCCACCTTCCCTTCTGAATTACCAACATGTTGGCCTTAGTTCCCTTCAGTTTGTCTTTATAAGTCTGGATGAGTAAAGTTGTTCCAACTGATTCCAAACGGGCTGGTTAGAGCCCATTTGAAATTGTTTAGGGCAGAGGTTAATAAACTAGGGCCAACAGAGAGCAGAGGCTTGGTTTTATATGGCACTCAGGCTAAGAATGGTTTTTACGTTTTTAGAGAGTTGTTCCAAAAAAGAATATACAACAGAGACCTTATGTGGCCCACAAAGCCTAAGATATTTACTATCTGACCCGTTACAGAAAAACTTAATGACCCCTGGGTTAGGATAATAAGCTGAGGGTTTAATTTTCAGGTGAAAGTAGGAAATATACAGATTTTACCAATGAAGAAAATAAACAGACTAAATATTCTAATACTCAAGAAAGTTTTATGAAAGGGACAAAGCCTAAAAAAATATAGTAGTATGGAGGGAGAGGGAACACACATGATACACATCATCAAAGAAAAGTTCATCTGCATAAATAAGTTGTTCTGTAGATACCCAGGAGCTTTTCCTAGCATGTGGACGGGTCAGCTCCACAAGGGAGAATCATTAGATTGTGTCATGTCAAAAAGACTGGCTCGGGCCGGCCCGGTGGCGCACTGCTACAGTGCGCCGCTTGGGAGCACGGCAGCGCTCCCGCCGAGGGTTCGGATCCCACATACAGACAGGTTCCCGCTCACTGGCTGAGCGAGGTGCGGGTGCAACACCGAGGGTTGCGATCACATTGCCGGTCCCGGTCCGGTACGGGCGCGACACTGAGGGTTGCGATCCGTTGCTGGACACAAAAAAAGACAAAAAGGAAAAAAAAAAAAAAGACTGGCTGGGTCTGGGCTCTTTTATTTGCCCTCCAAGAATTTCTGAGAATTCAGAATTAACTGACAATGCAGGGAAACTTCTGTAGCCCAAAGCAGTGGGATGTTTGGGCCCATGAGTCTGGAAGTCTTTCACCAGCTCATTTTTCAGAAGAAGATGTAGGAAAATTATTATTTGAAAGCTTAAATTCTCGGGAAGAAATACATACTGTGCAGTGTAACGGAGTTTTTCAATCTTACCATTTGTTAATTTGGCTTTATTGAGTCATCAGTGAGTTATGAATTAAGATTTAGATTATATGTCCATTCTTTTTCTCATTTTCTTCTCCCTGTCCCCTTTACCCATCCCCCTTCCCTCTATCTCTCCACTTTTCTTTGGAAAGGGATTAGAAAGCCTAAGAAGTTGTGGATGGTGAGAGGCATCCATCCTCAGCTGGTTGAATTCATGGATGTGAAACCTGTGAATACGGAGAGCTGCCTATACTCTAAAGCAGTGGTTCTTAACAGGGAGTGACTTTGTCCCCCTGGGGATATTTGGCAATGTCTAGAGATATTTTTGATGTTATGACTGAGGGGGTACTATGGGCAGCAAGTGAGTAGCGACCAGCGATCATACTGAATGTCCTACAATGTACAGTACAGTCCCCTCAACGAAGAATTATCTGACTCAGAATGTTACTAGTGCTCAGGCTGAGAAACCCTCTTCTAATAGAATGACAAGGAAGAATTGTTTTTGTTTTAAATATACAGTTCTTGCTTTCCCAGGAAAGTCTGAAAATATATCTAGTATATGTATCTAGTATATGTTTGCAGTTTTTAAAGGATGAATGATTTAAAGTTAGGACTATGTTGGAAGAGGCCTATCCAGCCCTTTTACTAATAATGGTAATCCTTTTAAATGAAATCTCTTTCCTCTAGGAAACGATGCTAATTGCATTTCCCTGCCAAATAGCATTTACTAGCTTATCTGAAAAATTACATAAATGAGTAGGCAATAGTTTGATTATCTTTTTAGTATTGGGGGGGGGGAGTAGACATTTGGGGGATGGTTCTTAGATCATGGTTTATTTGGGCAATAATAGTTGGGGAGACAGAAACAACTACTATTTTTCAAGAAACTAGAAGAAAACAGATTTCGGTTGGGGTGGTGTATGTTCCACAGATCTTAAAGGATGCGCAGTATGTATCAGGCAAGCAAAATAACACTCTACTGAAGTTCTCTCTTATCTTGGTTATACATATTTTGACTGTCAAAAAGTTATTGTCATCCCTGTACCGGCCAGCAGCAAAAAAAAAAACCACCAGAGAATTATCAGTCAACAACTTCCTGAAGATCTCAAGGGAGTAGTGAAGGACATGATAAACTCACATGAGCAGGCTCGGGAGCATAGAATGTGTGCCTCTCCCAAACTCTGCTTTCGGCGAGTCATAGATAAGCTTGAAATCATGGGAGTATTTTTACCTTGGAAATCAGCAAACACTACAAATCAAGATTCATTTTTTCCCTTTGGAGAAGCAGTTATGAAACATTTAGCAACACACCACTGGGTGCAGTGGGTACCCACCCCTGTGAGAGTTTTTCTGTTAGGAAACACCCTGGTACCCATGTCCACCCTCCAAGTTCTTTTGAATTACTTTTTTCCTTTATTATTGGTATGTATTTTCACATCTCCTCCTCCCCTACTTTGCCAGTCATTCTGTGTTTAATGTGTATCTTTTTATTTTGTATACATTCTTGTACAATGTGTCTTGCTGTTCTGGGTATATATTTTTTAAATTTCACAAATGGCATTACATATTTCATCTTGTATCTCACATCTTTCACTCAGAATGGCTTTTAAGATCCATCCGTGGTACATAGGTACATGTAATCCACTACATAACGAATAGCAGAGTGCATCCACCATACTTTGCTTTCCCACTCTTGAAGTGACACTGTCCCAGACCATACTCAGCTCCCTCCGCACACATTGTGTAGTGCTTGCTCACTCAGAGAATGGCTGCATCTGCTGCCTTTCCCCTAAGCACCAACCAAAGTGCCTGGAGACCCATCATCTAACTTGGTCCCTGGCATCATCCAGCTTTCTAAGTTTTGCCAGTGTAACATAGGTGTGAAGAGAGTATTCTTTTTTTTGGTAGCTGGCCAGTACGGGATCCGAACCTGCAACCTTGGTGTTACAAGGCTGCACTCTAACCAACTGAGCTAACCAGACAGCCCTAGAGATTATTTTTAACATACACTCTTCAGAGGCGCTCCTTTCTTATACACACAAACCACAGCCTGCCGCTTCTGCCTTTTGGTAGCTGCTACCACCCAATCTATTGCTTGGAATTTCCCAGAGGGCTCTGAAATTGGATGCCCCACTTTACTGTTCCTCTCAAAGACATTCTTGCTGGCCCTTTTTTGTGTTAAAGTTTTTTATTCATCATTATTGGTTAGCAGATTGGGGGTGTGTTTGTGTGTATGTATAAATATATACATATATCAAGCAGGATGGTCCTTTGGACAAAGGTGCCCTTGCACTTGATTCCACTGTAGAGATGTCAGCTATACCCAGTGGACCTTCTATCTTGGGACTTTATTCTTAAAGCTGTTGAGACTTTCCTCCAAGGCAGACAAGTGAAGGCCCAAAGACTGCAGTCAGGATGGAACAGTTGGTGTCTAAAATGGGAAATTTCTGTTTAGAGGTCAGGATAGGTAATACTTATTTCTGAAACCTCAGTCACATACTTCACAGAACGTGTAGACTTTTCTTTAGGATTGCAGGGGAAATCCTTTAACTCTTGATTCTGAGAAATCAAATCAAAGGTGAGCCTGTAATGACAGTGGCCAACTCTTTGGATTCAAGCAACACCGTCAGTATGAACTACCCAAAGAGAAGGCACCCATCACTGCGGGGCCTTACATATGCTGAAGTATATGCCTCTTCATGCGTGGAACTGCCTGTGCTAAGCTTTCAGTTTGTCAAAACCAAGTAGACATCCATCTAATACCTTGTGTCAGAAACAGCACAAACATGGGGCTGGCCCGTGGCTCACTTGGGAGAGCGTGGTGCTGACAACAACCATGTCAAGGGTTAAGATCCCCTTACCAGTCATCTTTAAAAAAAAAAAAAATAGCACAAACACCACCAGAAAGACCAGGACTACTGAATTCTGCAGTCAGCACTCAGCACATTTAGCAACTGTGTTTTAGTCTTGTGAGAAACAGGAGTCAGGAAACCTTGCAGTCCCACAGGTGTGCCTCAGGCCAGGGCCCAGCCCAATTTCATCTGCAATGGCCTAAGCTGTCTGCACTGAGGGCAAAAGCCAAGTTTCCCAGTCTAGTTATAGCCATCC
>NW_007727525.1:282571-308133 GCF_000696425.1 Galeopterus variegatus
ATGTGGGATCCGAACCCTCGGCGGGAGCGCCGCCGCACTCCTAAGCGGCGCACTGTAGCAGTGCGCCACCGGGCCAGCCTGTTACTGCATTTCTTAACCTATCTTCTGTGGCACTGAAGGTTTCCTCAGTCAAACACTCCAGAAGCCCAGAAAACTGTGGATTCTCAGGAAAACCCCAAGTTAAATCACAGGGACCACTGGGCAGAGATGAAATTGACTTCCTCTGCACAGATATACAAGTGGCAGCACAGAAATCAAGAGCACAAACTTTGCAGTCAGCCTGGCCATTGTTAGAAGCCCCCAGCTCTGCCAGCCATATGTCCTGGCCAAGTTATTTAACTTTTGGAAGCATCTTTGCATATTGTGGCTTTTCAGGTGGTGTTTAGCTCCCCGAGATGATGTGGTATGGGTAGAGAGAAACTTGGGTTCAAATCCTGACACTGCCATTTGCCAGCTGTGTCAAGTTGGGCCAGAAACCTACTTCTTTCTGCTTCCTTACCACAAAATAGTAACAGTGCCCACGACACTGAGTTTTTTTTATGAGAATTAAATGAGATAGTGTACAGACCATTCAGAGCTTTAGCTTTCTCGCATGTTAACAAGGTATAATTACGGAACTTGCTCACGGGGCTTTCACAAGACATCAGCCAGGTACAGTTCTTTACAGTGTCTAACCCATGGTATATAGTCAGTGAATGTTAGGTGAGTGTCAGCCAATGGGTAGTGAATATTCCCCCCTTTCCCCACCACTGGCCAGGGATTTTGGATTTATCTGGATACTCTCTTAAAGAGTACACTGCACCTCACAATTCCAATGATCATAATTAATTTGGTGTGGGGTTATTTCTGAGAACTAGGTCTTGCAAATATGCTCTCATATACTGAAACACTCTGAATTTTCACTTTGGTACAAAACAAAGAAACCCACAGCCAGAAGGGGCTTGAAGAATTTAGCCTTTCTTCATTTCTTGCTTCAACTGGCTAGAGGATTTAACATTTGGGGCTCCAGCCTCCGACCAGAGCAGACCTGCCGAACAGGCTTACAGTACAGATGTGTCAGTCAGTTGTACAGATTTCAGAGCTATCAAATCAGAAAAGCAAGCACTCACGAATGTTCCAATCACAAGCCACAACTTACTTTATATTTTGTGATCCCTGGGCCCCCAAAACAGTTTCTCTGACAGCTTGAGATGTTATTTTTACTATGAAATATTACTTAAGGTTAATGATTTATAATTTGCCAAAAAGAGAAGGCGAGGGAAAACATGCACCCTTTCGTTATCAGCTAATAATGAATCAGCTTTGAAGAGCTAAATCCCTTTTGATCCAAAGTGGAAAAAAAAGAGGTTAAAGTGAAATGAAGCTCTGCTAGCTTGGCAGAGCTGGTCTGGCACCTGACCAAGAAAGGTAAAAAAAAAAGGTCAAATGAGCCTCCTACTGCATGGCCAGCCAGGAAGCAGTTTGTGTATAAACAGGTTTGAAGGATTTATTTGATGACTTCTCAGTCATTCAGCTGTGGCCAGACTGAAATCCTGTGAGCTGTACCCCTGACACCCAGAGAGTGGAAGCCCAAGAGGCAGAAATCCCCCAGAACATTCACATTCTCACCTGAGACGGGTGAGGCGGCCACACGGAAAGACAAATAGACCAAGACATGTTCTGAGACCGGCACTCTAAGAAAATAAGATGTTATGAGACCACATTTTTTCAATTTTTATAACATTTTATATAACTCATAAAACAGTGCTTGTATAAAAATTCACACAAAGTTGCTAGAGAGTGTACAATTTCCAAAAATGTCCTGGGTTTTTATTACATTCAGTTTTCTAAGGATGCATTCAAATCAATGGTAAAATGCAGACATAATGCAACATTTTATTATCTTTGGTAAAACTATTCTCATTATTTTGTCTCCTCACAGTATTAACTCTGATATCCACTTTGTGCAGGGTCTGCTACTACTAGGATGTCAGAAAAACATTAAGGCTGGATCTACGAGAGGCAAGTATTTCCGAAGAGCAGTAATAGCCACGTGGCCCCTGCCCCCACTTCAGTATATCTACACAGTCTATCTACACAGCCAGGCAGGGAGAGCTCAGTGACCTCCAACCAGGAGTCTCCAAACCCTCTCTCCATCTGGCAAGAAGGAAACACTTGGGGGAGGTGGAAACTGAGGCCATCTCTACAGGAACCCAAGAGGCCATGCTGTGGTGTGTGGTGTGGTCAGGCCAGTGACTCTTACCATTTAAACAGCCAATCCACTCACCACTGAGTAGATCCCATTGGTTGGTTGATGATTGCTGCTGATGTGGTATCCCCTCCCTGCAACTTAAAAGGAAAGGTAGGTCTGGGGCCAACACTGAGGGGGAGTAGCACACTAGCACTAATGACATTAGACGTGACTCTATTCCCTGTCAAACGTTTGTTGTCATGTAGACACAGCCAAGGTGAACTGAAGCAGGATTCGAACACTCAGTACATTCATGACTATCTTCACACATTCATTAAAAACTTACTAACAGAGAAAATGATGAACACTATCACCTATTGTGACTTACTATTTTACTTAACATCAGAATGTGTCTGTGCTAATTCTTAGTCCTTGGGACACAAAGCAAAAAAAAAAAAAAAATCCAAAAAATAAACAAGTAAAACCAAAGAATTTAGATGGGGGGAAGTAAAGGGGTTGTCAACAGATTTTATAGAACACATTAAATTTTGAAAAAATAAGTATTTTGTATTTCTATTGCTTCACGTAAAAAAAAAAAAAAACACCTACTGGAGCCACCTGTATGGATGGAGAAGTGAGGACACCATACAGACAGAACACAGGCTCTGCAGGCATTTCCTGATGATAGTCCAGAGGAACAGGGACAGGAACCAGCTCCCAGAGTGTGTCCACCTCTCTCCACTGAAAGGAACTGTAAGATTTTGCAGGAAGAAGCCCTACACAGGAAAGGTATTAAGAAAACCGCCAAAATACAGTTTCCAAAACTTCTAACATGCTCTAGGTTGCAAAGAGTTATATTTAATTACTAGAACCTAGTGAATTCTCTATTGTGGGTAGGTAGGAATTTTGAAAAAAACTATTAATAAATGATTGTGCTTCTGAAGTTGCAGGGTCACATTCCACCCTCTAGAAAGCAGGGCAATTTTCACATGGCTTGCAGTCCTCTTGGATACACCCTAGAGACCAGAACAAATTGGACGGGACCCCCAACCAGCGGGGCTGGCAGGAGAGTGCCACAGCCATCTTTGGGTAGGCTGTGTGTGTGTGTGTGTGTTGGAGAGACTAAGGCATATAAAAAGACCCAAGTGAGGGGGAAAAGGGAGTTCTTCTGGCTGCTCCAGTCTCTCCTTTCCAGGCATAAAGAAGTCAAATTTGTTATTCACGTAGGTCCCCTTCATCTCACTTAAGTTTTCAGTAATAAGAAAAGTGTGTGTGCACGTGTGGGTGGGTGTGGGTGTGTGCAACAGAGAAGGTCAAAGTCCTGTGCACTTCTAAATTTCAATAATTTACGTTTGCAGTTTCAACAGAAATAATCTATAAATGACATTTAAAAACAAAAAGTTAGATCAGCAACTTTAATTGCTCAAAATCCTATGTCATTAAAAAAATTGCCCACCTGGGCCGGCCCGGTGGCGCACTTCTACAGTGCGCCGCTTGGGAGTGCGGTGGCGCTCCCGCCGAGGGTTCGGATCCCACATACAGACTGGTTCCCGCTCACTGGCTGAGCGAGGTGCGGGTGCAACACTGAGGGTTGCGATCCGTTGCCGGACACGAAAAAAGACAAAAAGGAAAAAAAAAAAAAAATTGCCCACTGGATACAGACAAAATTATGACATACAGCCACCAGAACTGAAGTCCTTATCAGCTGCATAAAGAAAATTCATAAATTGTTTCTATTATTTCTGCATTTAAGGTAGTACAATACTAAGCCATTAGGTTATTAAATCTGCAACATTCCACAAGGATTTTACTAACCTGTGGGATTTGATTAATTTTCCAGGTCTCTTGTATAATGTATTCAGTTTGGGATATACTGTTTCCTTTCCTTCTTAGGTATCTGGCCCCCAAAATTACACAGGTAGAAGTACTGTTTTTAAGGACTTTACCTGTTGGGGAATTTCCTGGTTGGTGCTCCTGCGGAGCACGTCACTGGCCTGGAGTAGTCTGAACTTCCCAATCAGCAGGGAGAAGAGAGATGTGCACCCCAAAGCCAAGGGATAGGCCAGGTATGGGACAGCAGGACCTTTTAGGGGGCCTGAGGGAAAACCTGAATGGACCCTGGGAAGGGACATGGGAGCCCAATTTGAGATGACCTGTGTCCTTCCAATGCCAGGTATCCCCGAGAGGGCTCCAGGTCTGGCTTGCCCTGAGGAACAAGGACGTGCTGCTGCCTAGAGGAGCTGACAAAGGTCTGGAGACGTCACCACACGGCTTCCAGAACCTGGGTTTTGTACAAATACACACACGGAAAGTAAACAGTTCTCAGTGAGCCTAAAGCGGCCCACCCTTAAATTAAACAGGAAGCCAAATGCCCACCCCCATTGTTTTCTAAGGAAACCAAGCTGCCTGCCCCTCCAACCAGCACCGACGTATGGAGAGGGAATGGGGCAGGGGAAGGGCACAGCTCAAGTAAGACTTTGTGAACGTGTGTTTTCACGTCTACCTACATTCATATCATCATCATCATTATCCAGTGTTCTCGTCTACACAGAGTGAGCACAACATTCTACCGAGGTGGCAATGACGGACAGGCCACGCCGCAGGCAAGCCTTCCCTGGCACCACAGCAGAAGGGAAAACTTGGGTATGGTCAGAAAGGACTTACACTATTCCCTCCCCTCTACTGCCATCCAAGGGGCATCTTGACTCTTCCAGCATCAGATGTAAAAGACAAGGTCAGTAAAATCGGTCTCTACGTCACCTGAAGCTATGATTCGCCATCATACATGAACATGGCACTTCTAAAGATTTCATAAATCTGAAACCATCTTTAAAAAAAATCCCAGCAACTGAAGTCATCTTACAGTACGTCATCTCAAATATTTAAAAAAGATCTTTTTCCTAAGTAAAATGGCCCCAGAAGAGCCCAATGATTTTTTTTTTTTAAAGGTTTTCTTTTTAATTTAAAAAAAAAAAAAGGACAAAAATGGAAGATGTAGAACATCGGAAGAGGAACAAGAGATTTTAAATCGTGAGGGGCTAGAGAGGGCACAGCCAGGGAGAGAGGGCCCCTACTCCACTCCCCTAGTCTCTCCTCTCACAGCTTAGCACTCCCCACCAGGGAACACAGGACAGAAGTCATAAGCACAAGAGACCAGGTTCGAGGCTTCTTTCTTGTGGAAGGGTGGGTGTACACGTGTGCAAATGTGGTTAGCCGCTCCCCACTGACATAAGGTGCCCGTCTGTGGATCCCGTATCTCGTGCTCCAGAACAACACACTCAGTCCCAGCGGTGCCCATCGCTCAGCCAGTGGTGACCCAAGTCTCTAGACAAGACCACAGGCCTCTCACTTCTCCACCTTCTTGGCTTTCTTAAGGATGTCGCATTTTTTCCTGTTGGGGCGGCGACAACGCTCGTCGATGCTGGGAATACATTCATAGTGCCACACCTCCTCCATCTTCTCCACGGGGTAGACGGCTTCCACGTAGTGGCGGATGAGCCGCAGCCGTGTGGGGTCCAGCTGCTTCTTGTTGCAAGCCCCCGAGTGGTTGTACTGCAGCCGGAGGTTCTCGGCGGTGAAGAGTTCGGGAAAGAGCCTGACGAGGAGCCGGGCGGCGAAGTTGCCCACAGAGAGGCTCTGCTGCACGATCTCACGCACCTCCTTGTCCGACAGCAGGTAGGGAGAAGGCACCGGGAAGTCGGGCGAGGGGACCACCAGCTCGTCCAAGGGGATCTTGCAGAAGTCCTTGCTGCTCCTCTCGGGGGGCAGCGGGGGCCCCTCAAACTCCTCTCGGAACCTCTCCGGGTTGATTGCATAGCTCGCCAGGTCTCTGCAGTCGGGGCCCGGCACGTGGACCTTGCGCTGCTGCTGGTAGGAGCGCCTCTGCTCCGTGTCCCGGCGCCGGCAGCGCTCGTCCAGCTTGCCCACGAACTCCAGAGTCCAGACGCGGTCGTTTTTGGCCCGGGGGTAGAGCAGCTGTACGTAGTGGCGGATGAGCTTGATGCGGGAAGGGTCCAGCTGCTTCTTGCCCAGGGAGCCGCTGCAGTTGTACTGCTTGCGCAGGTTCTCGTGGGTGAAGAGCTCGGGGAAGAGGTGCACCAGCAGGCGGGAGGCGAAGTTGCCGATGGACAGGCTGCTCTCGTAGATGCTGCGCAGCTGCTCCTTGCTGAGCAGGCAGTCGGCGCCCGGCACCTCGAAGTCGGGCTGTGGGATCTCCAGCTTGTCAAAGTCGATGGGCACCAGCCAGATCTTCTTGGAGCGTCGGCCGGGCCGCTCGCCCTCGAAGCTGTCCTCCACCTTGACCACGGAGATGTCGTCGGGCAGGCTGGAAGAGTCGTAGCAGTCGTCCCGCGGGGGCTCCCCCTCGCTGCCGCCGTCCAGCCCCAGGCCCTCCAGCTCGTCGTTGATGCGCTGGGCGCACTGCTGCAGCCAGGCCTCCTCCACCTGCATGTCGGGGAAGTAGATCTCCGTGTAGTTGCGGATGATCTGCAGCCTCTGCGGGTCCAGCTCCTGCTTGCCACCATCCCCATAGCAGCTGTACTGTTCACCCAGCTTCCGGTGGTCAAAGAGCTCGGGGAAGAGGCGGTGCAGTAGGAAAACGGCAAACTCGCCGGGCGAGGAGGCTTCATCCAGGAACTCGGTGAGGTCCTGTGTGTCCACCACGTGGTCTGAGGCGATGGTGCTGCTCCGGTCCAGAGACAAGGCCTCTTCCTGGTCTTTGTTGTCCAGGAAGTGGCTGGTATCCACCTGCTCGGCCTCGAAGAAGCCAGTGACCTGGCCGCCGGGCTGGCTGTCCTCCATTTCTCGCTGGGCCCAGAAGCGGCTAAAGAAGTCATTCAGCTGGGGTAAGCACTCAGCCTGCCACACGGCTGTGTCCTTCACTGAGGGGTAGTAGACTTCCACGTAGTTTCGGATGAGCTGCAGGTGCAGAGACTCCAGTTTGCGCTTGGCAGCAAAGCCACAGGCACTGCAGCCTCGGGAGAAGTCGACGTCGCTGAAGAGCTCAGGGAAGAGCTGCACCAGTAGGCGACAGGCCAGGTCTCCCCCCGACAGGCTCTGGTCCACAATCTGCTTGAGCTCAGCGGCTGTGAGCTGGTACTCGGGGGGCGGCTGGAACTTGGCCACCATCTCAGTGGGGCTCACCTGCTTCTTGATGCGGCTTACCTCCAGGGAGAGCAGGTCTACCTTGCTGTGCAGCTGCGACATGTTGGACGTGAGTGTGTTGAGCATATAGAACATCTTCTGGATCAGGAAGTAGATGTTGGGGTCACTGTCAGTGGCCACCCCAGCGCTGCCACAGTCTCGCTTCTGTGGCTCGTTCAGGAGCCGCAGTGGGGAAGGGCTGTTGCTGGGGTTTGCCTTCTCGAAGAGCTCATAGGTGTTGAGCAGGTCCCCTGAGGGAGGGTTCTTCTTCTCCATGATCTTGTGTGAGATGCCGTACAGAGGCTTTTTGTAGGAAGGAGTGGTCATGTCGTTGCAGGGCTCCTCCTCACCGGGCCATGTGGAGCCCAAGTTCCTGCCCTTGCTGGCCTGCTCTCCATTGCCCTGGCAGGGCGAGCTGTTCTCACGGTTTCGCATGCCCGCCAGCAGTGCCTGGAAAACAAAAAGTGTTTCCCCGAGTGTTAGGCGGTTGTTCCGATTCACTACACTAGACACGGGCCTGTGTCACACACAACACAGAGAGGCCAAGGTCAGTCTTAGTGCATGTGAGAAACTGCTTCCCTTGCCTGAATCACTCTGCCCATCCAGGGGTGCACCACCAATACAAACCTGGACCCCAGCCCCACCCCTGTCGACTCTCCCTACTCCCTGAGAAAGGCTCAGGCTGGACCCTGGAGGCTTCATGCTCCTGCAGAACACCAGCATTGGACTTCCCACCCACAGGGCCCATCAGAGGCACAGCACAGATGCTGGTAAGGCCCGCCAAGAACTCAGCAAGGGACAGGAGGGAGGCCATGAGAACATGAGCCACTGTGGCTGCCCTGCCACGGGCAGGTCACCTCATCGACCTAGGCCTCAGTCTGCCCTTAGACAGGGACAGTGATTCCTGCCTATGGCAGCTCCAGAAGGAGTAGTGTCTGGGAGAACAGGTGTCTCCCCTGGGGAAGCCTCCTCTGAGACACACAGTAGTTGCACAGGAGAACCGGGGTGCAGGGAGCAGCACTATGCTGCCAACTCTACCACGGCCTGGAATCACATTTTATCTTGGATCCGAAAAGGGCTGGCCCAGAACTTCCCAGAGCCCATGAAAACTGTGAGAATAGAAATAACCTAAAATTTTATCAACAAGTATATACATAAACTGTGTTAATTATGTTGAGTAAAAGAATCCATGCAAACAAAAGAGGCCATCGTGTATGATTCCATTTACATAAAATTCCAGAGAATGCAAACTTGCCTATGGTGACAGAAAGTAGATTAGTGGTTGCCTGGGGATGGCAGGGAGAATACAAAGGACATAAGAGAACTAGAGTGGGTGACAGATACGTTCATTATCTTGATTGTGGCAATGGATTCACTGATATACACACGTCAAAACTTATCAAGTGGTGTACTTTAAATATGCATCGTTTGCTGTATTTCCATCATAACCTAAAAAGCCTATTTTTGACAACTGCTTAATTTGACCCAGAAACCTACTGGAATATATTTTTGAGGATTTAATTAAGCAGACAAGTTAATGGCCAAGCACTGGTGAGTGTCAGGGGAGCACGTGGGGCTGCAGCACAAAGTGCTGGCTCCACTGACATGCATATGCCTTGGGCAACAAGAACAAAGGGTAGCCTAGGATGCTCCTTCCACACCTGGGAAAAATACAGCTGGCCTAGCCTGGCCTCACCCAGTGCTCCTCAAGCTCTCACGTACACAGGAATCACCTGGGGTCTTGTTAGAATGCAGTGTGTGCGCCCTGGGGCTGAGTTTCTGACAAGCTCCGAGGTGCTGTGGGGGCTGTGCTGTCCGTCTGAGTAGCCAGGGCCTGGAAGACAGAGTCTGCTTGCAGTTTATCTCATCTGGGCAGACCAATGTTATTTGCAAGTCTTCAGATAACTAATGTTAGCACAAAACAGTACATGAGGTATTTTTCTCTGTGGCCTAAAAAAATGTAGGGAAAAGAGACAATCTCAAGAAGCTAGGTTTACAATGGCATGTAAGCAACATGGTGCTGAGAAGAGGTAGGCCCAGGGTGAAAAGAGAATACAAGGCCACATGAACATGGAAAGCTTTGATCTTCCTGAACCTCCCACATGTTATTTTTCATTTAAATTAATGAATTACTTCCCGGACCCTCTCTTTTAGATAACAGAATAACCTGACTCATTTTAGAGAAAGGTTAATTTTTCTCTTGCATCCCCACTGATGACAACCATGAAAAGAAAAGCTACTTTACTCCCTTAGGAACCTGAAGGTAAGTGTTTGTTATCCCACCGAGCTGGCCAATATGTACTTTCTTCAGGGTTTGTTTGTATAAGCTAACAAAGGGTCAGTGAAACCTGGCCCTTGTAACCCTCCTCACCCTGCCCCCAATCCCTGAGAGCTGAGGACCAGAAACATACTAGGGTGGTGGGAGCCTGCCTGCCATGGATGACCTGCCACCTGCCCTGCTCCCTCTGGGGTCTCCTTTTCACTGAGCCATCCCCATCCTCATCACACTGCATGACAGTCATGTGATGGGACCATGTCATTCCAAGTCTATCACCAGTGGCTAGCAAAGTGCCCGGGGCATAGGAGGAGAGGTCAGTGAATGTTTGTCAAACACACACAGGGATGGTTAAAGCAGGGTAAGGTGCTCTACCAATGTCAAATATATGCTTAAGAAAAAGCTGTTCCAACAGGACCCCTGGCAGAGAGGTGTGAGGGTGTGGATAAGACTCAGCTCAACTCAGGTGGCCCTCTGTGTGACCTTTCATGACTCACTTTCCTGTGTGTAACTTAGGGATAAGTAACAATATCTGTCTCACAGGGTAGTTGTGAGGACTTAATAAGATAATGCACATAAAGTACTGAGTCCATGTCTGACTTACAGTAATTGCTTAATAAATATTTATTATTAAAATTTGATTATTATTAAACAATGCTATTCCCAAGCCACAGCAGAGGTAATACTGTGGGCCTTTCTCAATCAGTAAACAGAGAAGGGCTTTCCTACAGCACCTCAGGGTAAGTCTCTCATGGAAGGCACTTCTTAGAGGTCTATATGACCTAAAGTTTGGGAGCAGAGAGTTTTGGGTTTTTTTTTTAAAGAAAATCATGGGTTCAGTCCTGATACGAGCCAGCTACTAAAAAAAAAAAAAAAAAAAAAAAAAAAAAAAAAAAAAAAAAAAAAAGAAAAGAAATACACATACACATCAGAAACCTGGAGAAAGGAATGGATAGAGAAAGCAGAAAATCTTTATCCCTAATGCAGTATATTTTGAATTGCGGCTTACTGGACGATGAAACTGATTTGATGGGTCAAGAGAAAAATAGACGTAAGGAAGGAAGAAGTAAGAAATTATAAAGAGAGGAAGGAAAAAAGAAACAATAGAAAATATCAGGGTGCACTGCATAAGGTAGATAAATTCAGGAAAGTTTTATTTCTACGTGTGTCTATATATTTACATACAAATACATATATGTGTGCTATAAAGCTCTATAAAGTGGATTCATAAGTGTGGGTCACTCTATTGAAAAGCGGTGCCCTACCAAATTCAAAGTGCCTTACTTGCTAATTCCTGTAGATTGTAAATTAGATTTTTAGCAATTTATTCACCATTGAGTTTTCTTTCATCAAAATAATTTTGGAGGACCCATGGATCATGAGATTACTATGAGGTTTTACAAATATGGAGAAACTTGAGTTTGTAATACCAATAGTTAAAAATCATAACTACATTAGGACTGATTTTAGAAAAGAAGTCTTTGCTTTACAAGTGGTCCCATTAGTATATCTAAAATAGGATTCCAGGGCCGGCCCTTGGCTCACTTGGGAGAGTATGGTGCTGATAACAACAGGGCCATGGGTTTGGATCCCTATATAGGGATGGCTGGTTGGCTCACTTGGGAGAGCGAGGTGCTGACAACACCAAGTCAGGGGTTAAGATCCCCTTACCAGTCATCTTTTAAATAAATAAATAAATAAATAAATAATTGGATTCCATTCAGAAAGAGATCATCGGAAACTCCCATACCGTTCAACAAGAGTACATGTTCTAGAGGGAGACCTGCCCTAATTAATACCCAGAGTAGAAAATAAGTACAGGGAAAAGTTTCTGGGTGAATTGTCTGAATACCAATAACAGATACGTCTTCTGATTTCCCCACATTCCTACAGCAGGCGGAGGCAAGAGTATATCAGAACTGGAAATCCCCTCTATAACTTAATATTCAGCATCATTACTACAAATATTTCAGTTTCCACCAAGCCCGTTAGTTGCTGTTAATAAAAACATTTTTGGTTAAATTGCTTGAATAAAAAAAGTTAGAGTCCCAGTAGAGGGCAATATTCTTCACTCCCAGAAATCCTGTATACACAATTCAACACAAAACACAACACAAGCACCAAGAGAAGGTTCGTAGACATCCCCACACTGGTGTCCTGTCAACTCAGTGCTCCAATTATTTCCACAAATGCTGCCAAGGCAACGATGGGCTGGCTGCATTTGCTGCCGATGATAAAATCTCTACTCAGCTGTCTAGGAGTATCAAGAAATCTTTAAATCTGTACTACTTGGCACCGGGTGTCTGGCTGACACCGTTCCCAATTCTCCGAGGCTCATCTTTCAACCATATGGGAACTCTGCTGCATAGCTCAGGTTCTGCCATGCCTGCATCTAGCCTGGAGCTTGATCAAGGCATCTCATTCAACCACTAGCACCTGTGGACTCAAGAGGAAACACCCAAATCTCTCAGCTGGAGAATATGCCTGAGCAAAAAGAGTTTGGGTTGGGTTGAGTTATAAGTTAAGGGATAAGTGGACTACTCAGGCAAGATTCCAGGTGTCTGTGCCCAGTGACATCTGAGGGACTGGGATGAATTCAGTTCAATGAGTAATGGGTGTGGCTAAATAGTGCCCAGAGCATCAGCCAACTGGAACACCAAGAAAGCAGCATGCCTTTGGGAATCAGGGAGTTGAGAATTCATGTGACCACAAGGGCAGGCCATGTGAAACAGCAGCCAGGGGGCTGGCATCACCCTCCTGAAATAATAGTGGGGAAAATGATGCTTATCTTTTTCATTTTCAACAGAATTATCTTCATCATCATTATCATCATCACCATCATCACCATTAAGTGACTATATCAAGTTAGCATTGGGTCTGGAAGAGCTCTCCACGACCTAGAGCCAGTAGACAAAAGTCACTAAATGGCCAACATCTGGCAGGCACTGTGCAAGACCCTGGGCACAAGGGAACAAGCCAGATGCAGTCTCTGTTCTTGTGGCTCTCACCTTTTGAGTCATCCTTATAGTGCCAACAATCTATGATGAGGATGAAGAATGTGCTACGATGCCTGAAGAAATAAGAATCTGGGGAAATAAGGGCTGCCTGGTCACTCAGTCGGTTAGAGCATGGTACTGATAACACCAAGGTCAAGGGTTTGGATCCTCTTACTGGCCAGCCACCAAAACCAAACAAACAAACAAAAAGAATCTGGGAAAATAAAGCAACTATAATGAAGGGAGAAGAGGAAGACCGGAAGAAATAGCAAAATAATAGTGCATTAAAGGCACCTCGTGCATCTTACAAATCTGCGGGCATGGTGTTGAAACGCACGGTTCTGAACCAAGCAGGCTGGGTAGGGCTAACTTCTCTGAGCCCTGCTCAGATGGGAGTGGCCACAGCACCTATGTGCTCTGGTTGTCGTGAACTCCTTATGAACCCCCAGTTCCTAACACAGTAGTGGACACTTACAAGGTGCTCGCACTGCATGACTGACATGGCATTTCCACGTTCTCCAATTAAAAAACAAACCACAATGACATTTTAGGATTAAAAACAAAACAAACAAAAACCCCCAGTAGCACAAAGCTAACCTCTGCCTGGCACACAGCTCTTGAATATCACTCCACTTCTGTGAACAAAAGGATGATTACCAATAAACACTTTGGCTACTCACCCCCCACATCTGCGGTGTTTGGCTATGAAGCCCTCTCCAGTGGAGCTGCCAAATAAGTCTTTACATGGCTCTTTGTTAGATGCTTTGAGGGAGGTTGTATTTTTCTTCTAAGCACCGTACTAAACGTTCATTCATTAAGACAAGTCATCAACACTGACAGAACTTTGAAATCTTTTTTTTTTGCTTCCAGCCCACATTAGGATTAGAACGCTTGACCTTGGTGTTGTAACACTTGTAACACCATGCTCTAACCAAGTGCACTAACCGGCCAGCCCCCTTGATAGAACTTTGGATGTGATACACCTTTAGCACCAGGTACCCTGCCGTTTTTTGTTTTCCGTGGTGTGGGAGAGCGAAGATGGAAGGTGGTCTATGTTCTGCTGGATGGTGCTCAGGCCTGGGTGTCCTAGAAGGCATCAGGTGGCCTCTCTGACAGTCCCAGGCCGGTTTTGTTTTTATCAATATGGAGAGAGGCAGCTGGATCCTGGTCACAGGGGTGGAGGGTGGAGATGGGGGTTCGGGGGCTGCAAATAAACATTTCCAAAGGCTAACCTGGGACATGCTCCATGCAAGGCTCCTCACATGCGCTATCTCACTGAGCCCCCAAGAAACCAGAGAGGTGAGCAATGTCATCTGTCACCACAGTGGAAGAACCTGACAGACTCAGAGGTCACATAACTGGCCATCTGTTCTCTTATCTGACTCAAGAGTCTGCTCACTTGGTTATTTATCATGCTGGTGGGATGAATCGGAGAAGGTGACGGGGAGCAGACAGCCAGTGTCTTCCCATCCCTCCTGGTGACTCGCCAGGAACAGGCTGCCCCTTGGAATCCTGGCACATTCTTACATGCCTGAGTTTGCTCATATGCCTGGTGGAGATATTAATCCTTTCATCACAGGCTTGTTATATGGATTAAATGGAATAAGATATGGAATGATGTTATTTGTCGAGTAGATTCTGATAACTGTTAATGCACTTCCTTTCTGCTTTTTTTGATTATGGCCCCCTTCAGCCTCCATGTTCTTCCTGTCTTACCCAGTGGGGAAAGTGCTAAGAAAGCAGCACATACACGCTACCCGACCCCACCACCCCATATATAAGAGGGACCAGAAAATTCAATGGGCAAAGGATGACTATTCCCTCTGAATCAAGACTATTTTGAAAAATCAACATATTCTATAATTTCATAAAACAGATAGACGGTTCTAAAGTTCCCATGGTTCTGAGACTATTGATTTACTGGCACATCAACTTAACACAAACTTTTAAAAAGGAAATACTGCCTTGAATTCACCTGACACCTTTCTACAAGGAGTTCAAGAATTTCGAAAGACTTACACTCACATTCTTTCTATAGAACAGGAGGGAGGGCATGAATATCAACTCACTTTATATACACTAAGGGAAATTAGCAAAGTGAATAAAACACCCAAAATAAAATCCAGGATTTAACGTGTCTTTTCCACCCCACAATCTAGTGGGTTAGAACTGCCTTCTGTATCCAATACACTGAAAAGTAAGTATATGTGACCATTTTAGTATATGTAGATTGGACAAGTCATACTAGATATATTCAAATACATTTTTGGTTCCCTTTCCCCCAAACATGTCAGAATTCCTGGATGGTGCCTGAAGCTCCAGCCACGCAAAGCTTGCTGCCTCTCCAGATCAAGAAGCGCATCCACACCTTCACACCCTTCCTGAGTTCCTCCACTATAAACCCGATGGAGTTCTGGCCCAATGCCAGATCTGTTCTGACTTGTTTTACATATTAAAATATAAATCCTAAGAACATTCCCTTCCCTTTCTGCCCCCAAGAATATGAAAATGCTCCCCTCTCTACGATCCCCTGACAACATTAACTTATTAATAACAGGATGAAGAGTGCCACCATTTGGGCAATGCAGCAACAGGGCTACCTCGGGCTGTCCACAAAGGCCACAACCCAGCCTACACCCGGTCAGAGCTCCTTTCTGTTGGGAGAGCCTGCTGCTCTTCCCTGCAGTAAACTGTCTCCCATCCTTGTGTGAATGCCTCTTTGCAATGTGACTTTGTTGCTCCTTTCATCAGGAGGTAGATTCTATTTTTCCACCCTCAGTCTAGATTTGGCCATGTGACCTGCTTTACCAATAGGACACTAGCAAAGGTGATGCAGCAGAGGTTTGAACAGTGTTTGCACTCAGTAGTTGCCCTCTCTGGCTCCCAGGAACTCTTCCATCATTGTGTGAACAAGCCCAGGCTAGCCTTCTAGAAGGTGAGAATGTGCATAAAGTGAAGCTCCAGTCATCCCAGCCATCCCAGGTGAGGACCCACGTATGTGAGTGAGGCCGCTCCAGACCACCTAGCCTCAAATATGTCAAGTCAAGTCAGAACCACCAGCTGATCCATAGAATTATGAACAAGTAAAATGGTGGGTACTTTAAACTACTAAGTTCTGGGGTGGTTTGTTACACAGCACAAGAGAGCTGATAGACTCAACTTTGTCTTCCATTTCCTGAACTACAGCTTTACTTGCAAAGCTTGAAGGGAGTTTGCAGAATTGATCATAAGCAGAAATGACACACAGAAAAATTATTTTAGGTATTCCTTTAAGAACTTAATAGATTGCTTCTCAAACTTTTCAACACTTTCAGAATAACCTCTAGCATTCTAACCTATAGAAACACTCATGCAAGACGACTAGGTTTATGTACATGGAGGGTCCCTGTGGCATTATTTGTAACAATATAAAACTGGAAAACACCTAAGTATTGATCATTAGGGAAAAGGATAATAAATTATGGTTTAAAATAAAACATTTGAAAAAGCTAATGGTAGGGGCTCACTTGGGAGAGTGCAGTGCTGATAACATCAAGGCCACAGGTTTGGATCCCTATATAGGGATGGCTGGTTAGCTCACTTGGTAGAGCATGGTGCTGACAACACCAAGTCAAGGGTTGGGATCTCCTTACCGGTCATCTTTGTTTTTTTTTTTTTTTTTGAAAAAAGCTAAATGGTTAAATATTTTTCAAACAAGCTATTCTACTAATCATCTTGTAGCTTTTCTCTGCCACAGCAGGTATTAGCAGTAGTCAGGAATGTGTAAGTTTTAACCTAGTCGTTACTCACTATACTAGAAACTGCCACCATGCACGAAAGCTTTCCTCAGATGACAAGGTATGCAGCACGTAAGTGGTTTAGGCAGCCAGAGTGAAGAGTAGGGTATTTCTAATTATTCCTTTATAAAAAGTGCTCATAGGTATAAAAAACTCAACTTTTTTTCCCTGTGCACTATAGATTTTAAAAAATGTCTTGCTCAATGCAGCTCCTCCTCGGGCAAAGATTCACCAAAAAATGTCTTAAGTATTACTCATGATAGTAAAAAAGTGGAAACAATGCAAATGTCCATCAACTGATGAATGGATAACAAAATGTGGTATATCCACACCATGAGTATTATTTGGCCATAAAAAGGAATGAAGTGGCTTCAAATTTCTAATTTATCATGTACGGAGCTTGGTAGCCACCACTCTCTCCTAATAACAAGTAAAAAGCTGAACAAACTAAAAAAATACAACGACTTTTCTTAGATCCATAGGACAGGTGAGGTCACAGTGTAAACTGCTGCCCCCAAAATTGGAGAGACAGACAGGTAAATACTATAGAGAATCACAACTTACCAAAGCAGACATCCGCGAGCAGAAACCTCCATAAGAAACAGTGCAGGGTAGGAAACCTGAACTACAATTGATGAAGTGCTGGAGTCTCAGGGTAGACAGGTCTGAGGGTTAGAAATTCCAGGGGGACCCAGTCATCAGAGGGCCCCCACACTTTTGTGGGTCTTACCTCCTAGAGCTCTAGAAGGTTCTCATCACAGTGAGTATCAAGAGAAAAATCCCCTCATGCTTGCAGCAGAGGGAGGGGAGGAGCAACCTTCCTAAAATACCCCAGAGCATTCTGTTCTTAACAACGTCTGTCCTCACGAGAAAAGAATTAACCAGAGCCTAACTGCTGGGGTTTTATCAGAGCCTATCTGACCTGGGGGAAGGGAGATACTCAATTCCAGCTTGCTCTAGGCTTTCACCTGGAAGAAGGGAAATACCCAACTCCAGCCTACTGCTTTCAGGTGGGACAGCCATCCTGTTCCACCTAAGGAGCGGAGGAACTAAGACGTACATGTGAAGTTCACAGTCCAGAGAGGTACAGGTCCACGAAAGGACTGAGGCCTAATCACAGGACTGGAGAATGCTTCCCCTCCCCCCACACCTTCCCACCATATTACTAAAGGCCTATTTACAGCAAGCAGTTCCTTTTACCCAGTACATCATGTGTGGTTATCAAGAAAAAAATTACAAGGCATACTAAGACAAAACCAGACTCAGATATGGTAAGGATGTTGGCATTATCAAACAGGGAATTTAAAACAAGTATGAGTAATGTGCTAAGGGCTCTGATAGATAAAGTAGACAGCATGCAAGAACAGATGGGCAATGCACAAAAAGATGGAAAATAAGAAACAATAAAAAAGAAATGCTAGAGATAAAAAACAGAAATAGAAATGAAGAATGCCTTTAATAGACTCATCAGTAGACTAGATACTGCTGAGGAAAGACTCTCTGAGCTTGAGGATATCTCAACAGATACCTCAAAAACAGAAAAGCAAAGAGAAAAAAGACTGAAAACACAGAAGAGAATATCCAGGAACTGCGGGACAACTACAAAGGTGTAACATACGTGTAATGGGAACACCAGGAGAAGAGAGAGACAAAGGAAAAGAAGAAACATTTGAAACCATAATGACTAAGAAATTCCCCAAATTAATGTCAGACACCAAACCCCAGATCAAGGAAGCTCAAAGAACACCAAGCATGATAAATGCCAAAAAAACAACACCTACGCATATCATTTTCAAACTATAGAAAATCAAAGACAAAGAAAAAATCCTGAAAGAAGCCAGAGGAAAAAAACTTTACCTATAGAGCAGCAAAAACAGGAATTACATCTGACTTCTCAGAAACCATTCAAACAAAAAGATGGGTAAAATATACAAAGTGTGGAGAGAAAAAACCAGCCAACCTAGAATTCTTTGCCCTGCAAAATTACCTCTCAAAACTGAAGGTGAGGGCTGGCTGGTTAGCTCAGTTGGGAGCCATAGTGCTGATAATACCAAGATCAAGGGTTAGGATCCCCATACCAGCCAGCCAACAAAACAAACAAACATAAATACAAATGAAATTGAAAAAAAAAAAAGTTAATGAAAAATAAAGACTTCCTTAGACAAACAAAAATTAAGGGAATTTATTGCCAATAGACCTGTCTTGTAAGAAATTTTTAAAAAGTAAGAAGAAAAATGATATAGGTTAGAAACTCAGATCTACATAAAGAAAGGAAGAACATCAGAGAAGGAATAAGTGAAGGCAAAATAAAACCTTTTATTTTTCTTACTTGATTTAGCAAATAAGTTTATTCAAAATAATAATAACAACAATGTAGTCAACAACATATGCTTGTGTATCTGTATACATATATATGCACATGTATGTTTACATATAAGTGAAATGAATAACAGCAATAATATAAGTGACAGGAGGGAGGAATTAGGATTTTTTGTTTTTATAAAGTATTCACACTACCCATGAAGTGGTATGATGTTATTTAAAAGTGTACTTGAATTAGTTGTAAATGTATATTGCAAACTCTAGGGCAACCACTAAAAAGAATTAAAAAAAAAAAAAAAGTATACGGGTTGAGCATCCCTTATCGGAAATGCTTAAAACCAGAAGTGTTTCGAACTTCAAATTTTTTTGTATTTTGGAACATTTACAGAACACATACTGGTTGAGCATCCCTAATCCAAAAACCCCAAGTCTGAAATGCTCCAATGAGTATTTCCCTTTGCACATCATGTCCACACACAAAAAGTTTCTGATTTTGGTGCATGTTGGATTTTGGATTGGGGGTTTTCAGATTAGGGTTACTCAACCAGTAATTGATATGCTAAGAAAAGGGAAAAAATTGAATCACATAAAATAGGATTAAAACCACAAAAGGCAGAAAACAGACCAGAAGATCATTAAAACCACAAAAGGGAGAAAAACATTGAAAGAATAAAATAGAAACAAAGAACAAGAGCAACAAATAGAAATAGTAACGAATGTGGTAGGTATTAATCTGCCTATATCTATAATTACTCTAAACATTAATGGTCTAAATGTAAATTAAAAGACAGAGATTGTCAGAATAACTCAAAAAAGCAAGACTCAACTATATGTTGTCTACATGAAACCAACTTTAAATATAAAGACACACATAGACTAAAAGTAAACAGATGGAGAAAAATATATTATATTAACACTAATCAAAAAAAAGCAGAAGTAGCTTTATTTGAGATAAAGAAGGCATTACAAAATAATAAAGGGGTCAATTCTCTAAGAAGATGTAACAATCCTTAACATGTTTGTGCCTAATAACAGAGTGTCAAACTTCATAAGGCAAAAACTTATAGACTGCAGGGAGAAATAGATGAATCCACTATTATAGTTGGAGGTTTCCATACCCCTCTGTCAGAAATGGACAGATCCAGCATCCAGAAAATCAGTAAGGACATAGCTGAACTCAACAGCACTGTTACTCAAGTGAATATAATTGACATCTATAGACTACCTCATCCAACAACAGCAGGATACACATTCTTCTCAAACTCATATGGAACATTCACCAAGATAGACCACATTCTGGGCCATAAAAACACACCTTAAAAATTTAAAAGAATAAAAATCATACAATGTCTGCTCTCAGACCAGAATGAAACTAAACTAGAAATCAATAACAGAAACATAACTTGAAAATCCCAAAATACTTGAAAATTGAACAACTCACTTAAAAATAACACATAGGTTAAAAAAAAAAAAAAAGAAAAAGAAAAAACTAAAGAGAAATTAAAATATATTTTGAACTAAATGAAAATAAAAACACAACTTATCAAAATATGTGGAATGCAATGCTATAAATTTCCTGCCATGCTTAGCAGGAAATTTATAGCACTGAAAGTATAAAGAGAGATCTAAAAATCATCTAAGTTTCCACCTTAGGAAACCAGAAAAAGAAAAGCAAGTTAAATCCAAAATAAGCAGAAGAAAACAAATACTAAAAATTAGAGCAGGGCCGGCCCGGTGGCGCACTGCTACAGTGCGCCGCTTGGGAAGTGTGGTGGCGCTCCCGCCGAGGGTTCGGATCCCACATACAGACCGGCCGCTCACTGGCTGAGTGAGGTGCGGGAGCAACACCGAGGGTTGCGAGCCCGTTGCCGGTCCCGGTCTGGTATGGGCGCGACACTGAGGGTTGCAATCCGTTGCCAGTCACGAAAAAAGACAAAAAGGAAAAAAAATAAATAAATAAAAAATAAATAAAAATAAAAATAAAAATTAGAGCAGAAATCAATGAAATTAAAAACAGGAAATCAATAAAGAAATATCAATGAAACCAAAAGCTGTTTCTCTGAAAAGATCAATAAAATCAATAAGTCTCTATACAGGCTAAGAAAAAAGAGAGAGGACACACATTAATAATATCAGACATGAAAAAAATGACATCACTACAGACCCTACGGACGTTGAAAGGATAATAGAGAAATACTACGAACAACTCTTTCTCTACAAATTTGATAACCTAGATGAAATAAACCAATTCCTTGAAAGATACAATCTGCCAAAACTCATGTAAAATGAAACAGACAATCTAAATAGGGCCATATCTATTAAAGAAGAAGAATTAATAATTAATAACATTCCAAAAGAGAATACACTAGGCCCAGATGGGTTCAAAGGTGAATTTTACCAAGCATTTAAACAAGAAGTGATATGGGCCGAGCCAGTGGCGCACTCGGGAGAGTGCGGCGCTGGGAGTGCAGCGCTCCCGCCGTGGGTTCGGATCCTATATGGGGATGACTGGTGTGCTCACAGCGCACACTGGCTGAGCGCGGTGAGGCCGGTCTCAAAAAGGACAAAAAAAAAAAAAAAAAAAAAACAAGAAGTGATAACATTTCCCTACAATCTCGTTCAGAAGACTGAAGCAAAGGGACTACTTCCTAACTTGTTTTATGAGGTCAGCATTACCTTAATACCAAAAACCAGACAAGAACATTACAAGAAAAGAAAACTACAGACCAATACCTTCCATGAACATAGATGCAAAAATCCTCAAAGAAATATTAACAAATTGAATCTAACAATGTATAAGAAGAATTACACACCATGGCCAAGTCAGATTTCTCCCTGGTGTGCAAGGCTAGTTCAACATTAAAAAATCAATTAGGGCCAGCCAGTTAGCTCACTTGGGAGAGTATGGTATTGGTAATGCAGAGGTCACAGTCTCAGATCCCCATACCAGCCAGCCACAAGAAAGAAAGAAAGAAAAGAAAAAGAAGAAAAAAAATCAATTAATGTAAACCATTATAGTAACAAGGCAAAGAAGAAAAACCACATAATCATATCAATAAATGCAGAAAAAACATTTGACAAAATCCAACACCATTCATAATAAGAACTCAGTAAACTAGCACTAGAGGGAAACTTCCTCAACTTGAAAAAGAATATTTACAAAAATCCTCTAGCTAACATCATACATAATGATGAAAAACTAGAAGCCTTCATACTGAGAACAGGACAAAGCAAGGATGTCTCCTTTCTCTACTCCTTTTCAACACTGTACTGGAGATCTTACCTGATGCAGTAAGACAAGGAAAGGAAATAAAAGGAATACTGATTGGGAAGGAAGAAATAAAACTGTTTTTGTTCACATATGACATGACTGTCTATGTAGAACATCCAAAAGAACCAGCAAAAAACTACTGGAACTAAGAAGCAATTATAGTGAGGTTACAGGATACAAGATTAATATACAAGTCAATTTCCTTTCCTATATAACAGCAATGAACAAATGGAATTTAAAATTAAAAACACACTACCATTTATATTAGGCTTCCAAAAAATAAAATACTTAGGTATGAAGCTGGCCAGTTAGCTCAGATTGTTAGAGCATGGTGCTGATAACACCGAAGTCTGGGGTTCAATCCCTGTCCAGTTAGCTCAGATTGTTAGAGCATGGTGCTGATAACACCGAAGTCTGGGGTTCAATCCCTGTATTAGCAAGAAAAAAATATAAATAAATAATAAAAATAATAAAAAATAAAATAAAATACTTAGGTATAAATCTAACAAAATACAAGATTTGTATGAGGAAAAATACAAAATTCTGATGAAAGAAATTAAAGAGCTAAGTAACTGCTAACAAAATACAAGATTTGTATGAGGAAAAATACAAAATTCTGATGAAAGAAATTAAAGAGCTAAGTAACTGGAGAGATATTCCATGCTCAAAGAAAGGAAGACTCAATATTGTCAATATGTCAGTTCTTCCCAATTTGATCTATAAATTCAATGCAATCACAGTCAAAATCCCAGCAAGCTATTCTGTTGATATCATAAAATGATTCTAAAGTTTATATGAACAGGCAAAAGACCCAGAATAGCCAACACAATATTGAAGGAGAACAAAGTTGGAGGACTGACATTCCCCAAGTTCACTCACTATAAAGCTACAATAATCAAGACAGTGTGGTATTGGTGAGAGAACAGACGAATAGATCAAAGGAACAGATTAAAGAGCCCAGAAATAGATCCCCATAATTATAGTCAACTGATCTTTGACAAAGGAGCAGAGGCAATACAATAAAGCAAAGACAGTCTTTTCAACAGATGGTGCTGGAACTGGACAATCACATGCAAAAAATGAATCTAGACACAGATCTTACATCCTTCACAAAAATTAACTCAAATGGATCACAGGCCTAAATGTAAAATGAAAAACTATAAAACACCTAGAAGATAACAGAAGAAAATCTAGATGGCCTTGGTTTGGCAATGAATTTTTAGATGTGACACAAAGTCACAACCCATGAAAAAAAGAATTGATAAGCTGGACTTCATTAAAATTAAAAATTTCTGCTATGCAAAAGACATTGTCAAAAGAATGAAAAGACAAGCCACAGGCTGGGAAAAAATACTTGCAAAAGCCATATCTGATAAAGAACTGTCAAACAAATTATACAAAGAACTCTTAAAAATCAACAGTAAGAACACAAACAACCCAATTAAGAAATTGGCCCAAAACCTTAATAGATACCTCATCAAAGCTGATGTAACACCAGGGTCATGGGTTCAGATCCCCCTACCGGCCAGCCCCCAAAAAAAAAAAAAAAGAAAAGAAATGTTTAAAATGCGCTGGCCGGTTAGCTCAGTTGGTTAGAGCGTAGCCTTGTAAATAAAGAAGGTATACAGCTGGCAAATAAGCATATGAAAACATGCTCGACATCATATATCATCAGGGAAACACAAAAGAACAATGAGATACCACCACACACTTACTAGAATGGCCAACTCTGACAATGGCAAATGCTGGCAACAATGTGCAACAACAGGCACTCTCATTCACTGCTGCTGGGAATGCAAAATGGTAGAGCCACTTTGCAAGGCAGTTTGGCAGTTTCTTACAAAAGTAAACATACTCTTACTTTACAAAACAGCGATCGCACTCCTTGGTATTTACCCAAAGGAGCTGAAAACTTATGTCCACACAAAAACCTATACACGGATATTTAAAGCAGCTTTATTTATAATTGCCAAAACTTGGAAGTAACTCAAATGCTCTTCAGTAGGTAAATGGATAAACTGTGGTACACCAGAGAACGAAATATTATTCAGCACTAAAAGGAAATGAGGTGTCAATACATGAAGGAAAGTTAAATGCCTATTTCTAGGTCAAAAAGGCCAATCTGAAAGGGCTACCTACTGTGATTCCAATTATGTGACACTCTGGAAAAGGCAAAACTATAAAGACGGTACAGAGCTCGGTGGTTGCCAGAGGTGAGGTGGAAGGGAGGATGAAGAGGCGAGCACAACAGATTTTTAGGGCAGCGAAAATACTCTGTATAATACTATAAATGGTGGACACATGTAATTATACATTTGTCCCAATCCACAGACTATATACAACACCAAGAGCGAGCCCTAATGTAAACTATGGACTTAGGGTGATAATGATGTGTCAGTGAAGGTTCATTAATTATAACAAACGTACCACTCTAGTGGGGGATGTTGATAATGGGAAGCTATGCCTGTGTCGGGGGGCAAAAGTACCTTTTGCTTGATTTTGCTGTGAACCTCAAACTGCTCTAAAAAATGAAGTCTATTAGAGAAAAAAAAAAGACCGAAATGCTGATAAATGCTGCAGCATGGATGAACCTTGAAAACACTATGCTAAGTAAAAGAAGCCAGCTACAAAAGGCCACAGGGTATGTAACTCCATTTATGTGAAATGTCCAGAACAGGCAAATCCTGAGAGACAGAAATTAGATCAGTGGTTGTCAGGAGCTAGAAGGGGGAATGGGGAGTGCTTATTAATAGGTAGGGGTTTCTTTGTGGGTTGATGAAAATGTCTTAAAATTTATTGTGGTAATTGTTGCACAACTCTGTGAATTTACTAAAAACCATTGAAGAGTACAGCTTCAATCGGCCAATTGTATAGCATGTGAATTATACCGCCACAAAGTTGTCTGAAAAAAAACCAAAATGAATAAGGTTTAAAAAAATAATAAGTAAATGTATCATTCAATGTTCCATCATGTGGAATGCAGGTTCTCCTTATAATGTAATGTAAACATGTATATTCAAATCCTGGATAAAATCTTCATCTCAACATTGTGCTAATTAAAAAAAAGAGTAGTTTTTACTTATTGAAGCCTAACCAAGTCCCGAAAATGCATAAATTCCCAATTTTACTTGGATCTGTTCAAACATCTAATAGAAGAGAATTAAAACAGACCAGCAAAACCAAGAGTCCCAGGCTGATACCACATGGTGTTCTGGCCAATAACAATGAACCTTGAAAACTTGGACTCTTTCGAACAAACAAGCAGAAGTTGAAATGTTTATCTGGGTCTCCCAAAGAGTGGGGGAGAGGCACGGGAGGATTGGAGCTGGATTGGAGAACTTAAGAAAATGTTCCTTTTAAGAGTTAAAGGTAGGGCCGGCCCAGTGGCGCACTGGATAGTGCGCCGCTTGGGAAGCACGGCGGCACTCCCGTCCGAGGGTTCGGATCCCACATACGGACCGGCTCCCGCTCAGTGAGCGAGGCGCGGGAGCAACACCGAGGCTTGCAATCCCGTTGCCGGTCCCCGGTCTGGTACGGGGGCAACACTGAGGGTTGCGATCCGTTGCCGGACACGGAAAAAAGACAAAAAAAAAAAAAAAAAAAAAAAAAA
>NW_007727525.1:308143-323699 GCF_000696425.1 Galeopterus variegatus
GGAAAAAAAAAAAAAAAAAAAAAAAAAAAAAAGAGTTAAAGGTATATCTGCTGGACCACGGGGAGGCTCTGCTGATGGGGCATTCCAGGCTAGACACCCAGCACATCTCCCAAAGCCACTCCTCCTCACCCTTAACTCTTTTATGTACATGTCTTGTTTCCCACCTGGACTGTAGGAGGCCACCATGTCCACTTCCATTTTCTACCTTTCTCAGCATTTAGCTGGGTTCAATATAACCACAGCAGGTGATTAAAAACAGAACAAATTCATAAAATAGGTAACTTATGGGGTAACATATGGGGTACAATATGAAAGAATTCCCACTTTACAAAAAGATTCACTGATGAGTTTCTTTAGGGAACAAGGTCTCCTAACAGATATAAAAGATGGATTTAATTTAGGAAAAGACCTGCTAACCCCCAACTGTTCCAGGAATCAGCCCACTCTGTAAAGTGGTAGCAGGTTTATATTAACAGTTTTTGCTGGCAACAGGTTCTTGCTTTCCCTTGTGGAGCATAACAAAACAAAGAACGCAAAAGCAGTTGCGTCGTGAAGACGACCCTTACCCATAAGGAATCCAGGCATAAATAAGAATTCCAGTTAAAGACACTTTCTAAAGAGATGGAGAGCTGAGATGAAACCCTTCTTGTGCCCAAGAGTTTAGCAGTTGCACAGATGCCCCAGAGTAGAGAGAGATTCAGCGTTGAATCAGAGGGTTAGAGCCCAAGCAAAGAGTGGAAGGGGCTGGGCCCTCACCTCGGGTATCAGCCGCCTCCTCTTCACATTGGGGACAGAGTCTGGCTGGCCATCACTGCCCGGCTGCTTTCGTTTGCTGGACTCCTGCAGGGCAGTGAAGATGCTGTCCAGAGGGTGCTTCTCAGAAGTCCTGGGATTCACTGAGCAGTCCAGGGCAGCATCTTCAGCCTCTGTCTCCACTTTCACAGTGTTATTTTTTAGAACTGTGGCAGAGAAGAAACAGGGCTCAGTAGGAAAGACCAGGGTGGCTTGGAGATCAGCAGGGTTCTCTAAGTGACAGGGTGTTTGCAGGCCGCCCTTGGACACTATCACTCAGAAAATGATGTCTAGTCACAATAAACCTGTGCTTTGCAACAATGCAATTTTTATTTTACTGAACTAATACTACACAGTAAAACCATGTTCCAAGAACATTTCGTTCAAAATTGGTTTAAAAGTTTTTGAGGGAAGGGGGAGGAGGAGGAGATGGAAGGACAGAAATAAATATTATCTTTTTATGCTATTAAAAAGTAACTCTGGAGGGGCTGGCTGGTTAGCTCAGTGGATTAGAGCATGGTGTTATAATCAAGGTCAAGGTTTCGGATCCCTGTATAGGCCAGCCATCAAAAATAAAAAAGGAATTCTGGAAAGATACATTAGATGTTTGTATATGTATGTGTAGGTTTGTGGTAGAGGGGGATGGGAACCAGGGGTAGGGGGAGATTTTTCATTATAAACCTTTTGATTTTTGAACCATGTGAATGTGTGTCCTAATCAAAAATATTAAATTAAAACTTTTTTTAAAACAGGTTTTTTTTTTTTTACCTTCTTCTACATCTTCACTGAATTCAGTTGAGTTCATCTTCTATTCCACTAAATGAAAAGACAAAGACAAAGTCTTGATTTATTGCTTGATTTATTTCTTAATTTTCCCTACCCATAGAGAAATTCCCTCACCCTCCCAACCCCGCCAGCTCTGGGTAATAGAAGGTTAAAGGCTATGCAGCATTGTGGAAGTACTTGTCTTCTTAATCCTGTTTGCAGATGCTCAGGCCTTGTGTCCACCTGCTGGGAGCCCTTCTCCAAGACTTTATGTGAGTAGAACGTGTCTTAAAGCATCGACTGAGCAAATCAAGTCTTACAAAAGACCCCAATCTGGATGATCTCCTTTTAGTCACTTCATATAAATCCCAGGCTGAAGAAGGATGGAGGCTATGGATCCCAACAGAACCGAGCTGAAGTCTTAGGACTCCAGGCTGGTTGAAAGACCTGTACTGCCCATGATCCACTCTCCACACGTGGCCACTGAGGACTCAAAATGTGGCTAGTTCAGGGACGGCCCATGGCTCACTTGGGACAGTGTGGTGCTGATAAATGTGGCTAGTTCACATGGAGATGTGTTGTAAGTATAAAATACACACCAGATTTCGGACTTAGTCTAATAAAAAGAACATAAGATATCCCACTAATAATTGTTCTGTACTGATTACGTGTTGAAATGATATTTTGGCATTATTGGGCTAAATACTTTATTAAAATTAATTTCACCTGTTTTTTTTAATGTGGCTACTAGAACATTTGAACTACAGATGTGGGTCATGTTATATTTTTATTGGACAGTGTTGGTCTAGCCCTTCTTTCAGAAGTTAAGAGGAGAAAAAAGCACTGTGGGTTTTAAAGTACAGACCTTTAGAGCTCCACACAACCTGCTCTGAAGAGACCAGAAGAAGGCATGAGGCAGGAAGGACAGTGGTGCTCTGATCTAGGCCCCTGTCTCCCACGGCCCCAGCCGGGATGAAACTGACACTAGGATTAAAAGTACCATCCAGAGGAGATTGTAATAGCGCATTTATACATTTATCTCCAGGACTGAATCCATTAGCAAAAGCTATCTTTTCTTAGGCACCAGGATTTACCTCTCTGGCTTCTCTGGGCCTTAGTAAATACTTTTATTACAACATTAAAAAGAAAGAAAGGAAAGAGACAGAATTATGCAAAAGATTATACAAGTAAGTATTTAAGGACAAGTATAAATGCTTTGAGAAAGTACAAGACATCACAAACTTACAGGTAGGCTAACGACCTGATCACTCCTGAGTACTGTAGGGATTAAATCAATCATTCATGATTTTGTCACATCCACAAACTGCCTGTACTATTTACGTATTTTTCTTTAAATGGACTCTTCCCCCCTTAAATAAATTGAGCCTTGTTCTACAAAAAAAAAAAGTACCATTTAGTCTTTGAGATCCTCCAAATTCTATAGCAGCATGTATGTAAATAGCATAAGGTACAAATGACGTAGCAGTATTTGGAAAAGGATGTACATTGCAAGCTTTA
This sequence comes from Galeopterus variegatus, assembly GCF_000696425.1. Taxonomy (NCBI): domain Eukaryota; kingdom Metazoa; phylum Chordata; class Mammalia; order Dermoptera; family Cynocephalidae; genus Galeopterus; species Galeopterus variegatus. The sequence goes on from NW_007727525.1 coordinate 311,219, forward strand.
TTGTTGACCTTGGGGAGCTGTGGTTCCCACAACTGATTAAGCTGACTGCAAATACAGAGTTCTCATTTTGGTTAAGGATCAAAGGAGAGCAGGACTAAGGAATATCTCTTAAGAAATTTCTGTAGGAGGGATGCCATCTACAATGTTCAGTGAGCCACTCAATGGGTAGCCACGGAATGGTGTGTGGTCAACATACAGTCCCCTGTTTTAGACAGGTGAATGGAGTCAGGAAGGGCAAGAGAGAGAGAGCGTGTCTAGGTGATCTATGTACTCATTAACTTCAAAATTCACTAATAATAGTAACACTTCTATAGTGCTTATGATGTGAAGCACTACTCTCAGTGCATCATAATAACCCTATGAGATAGGAATAATTCATCCTTGTACTACTAATTTTCAGAGCACTGAAAAAGAAAATGAGATTTATTTGAAACTGAAAATTCCTACTCACCAACCTGTATGAAAAAACATAACACACAAGGTGATATTGAAGGAAAACAAATAAGAAGTTAGCTTCAAGAACTACTTTACTAGAGGTGAATTTTAGCAGCTCTTTCCATTGCACTTCAAGGAAATAAACCTCATACATGATCATCACCAACTCTGCTGGGTGTCTTTGAGTAGACAGGAGGGCCAGCTGATGTCAGGCAGAGATTCAGACCTGATTCCCAGGCCCATCAGGGGGTCTCACTGGGAAACACACTTCAGGATGCCTGAACGCCCCAAGCTTGCCCCCTGCCCTTGGACACTCTGCTACATGGTGACATAACCGGTGCCCTCCAGCCAGGACAGGGTGAGAAGCAGCAGTACAGACAGGAGGAACGAGTCAGGGGCTGTCCGAGCTGTCGGAGGCAGGTACATTGGACAAAACAAATTACATCCTGGAGAGAAAAGGCAGGAAGGGGAGGAGACGGTGGATGGCTTATTTGGGGGAAAAAATGGGTAGTGTGAAAAAAACCTAAAGACTTGGGGCCGGCCCGGTGGCGCACTGGATAGTGCGCCGCTTGGGAAGCGCGGCGGCGCTCCCTCCCGAGGGTTCGGATCCCACATACAGACTAGTTCCCGCTCACTGGTTGAGCGAGGTGCGGGAGCAACGCCGAGGGTTGCAATCCCGTTGCCGGTCCCCGGTCCGGTGCGGGGGCAACACTGAGGGTTGCGATCCGTTGCCGGACACGGAAAAAAGACAAAAGACAAAAAAAAAAAAAAAAACCCTAAAGACTCTGGCTGAGCAGAAAGCATTAGAAGGATGAGTGAATGCTAGAAGAAAAGAAAACAGGAGTGGATGAAGGAATGTGGCAGAGAGAACTCCAGGTGCTGGGCAAGGACAGTCTGTACATTTATTTATCGTTATTCCAGCCCACCACGCTTCTCGGCAGCCACCACAAGGAGCAGCCCGGCCTGCAGCCTATAGTCCAGGCTGTGGGCGTAGTCTGCGGGGAATGCAGCTTTGTGAGCAGGAAGACTAGTTTCTGAACCACCACTATGTGATGCTACAGCTGGCAATCTAGTACCTCAATTCTGAGCTCCCAGAAACTGCCAAAGAGCACGCACCTGACTCACCTGTGGGTGTGAGGAAAGCCAGGACGGAGCTGGAGGCTCACAGGGGTGAGATGGGGGAAGGGGCTGCCTGGGTATTCAAGACACCCAGAGTCATGTGCATGGGAACACATTTCCCTGTTCATTCATAGACTAGTGACAGATGCTAGGTTACCGCAGAAGTGACCCAGAACACAGGATGGTGGGCCCCTTCCCTCCAAACCAGCAAAGAAGCCATGCTCATTGGGAAGCTGGGGAATCTCCTACTTGCCAGGCCTCGTAGGACTTAACGTGGTGGCGAGTGAGGTGAGGGTCCTCTTTAGCAGTGGCAGCCCGTGAATCACATGTGGGAACTGGGATGGCCCCTGTCGGTGCACCTCTCCCTCACCCCAGCATTGTAATCCCAATTTTACCAATAAAGAAACAGGGCAGGTAACCCACCCAGTGTCACACGGCTATTGAGTGGCAGAACAAGGATTCAAACTGAGTCTGTCCGTGCCTCCCATCAGCCAGCCAGGGGAGAAAATAAGAGTCCTCATTCTTCCGCTGAATTCTTTCGATGAACACATGGGCATGTTTCCAGACTCAGGTCTCTCTGTCCAACAGCAACTGGAGAACCCGTCTCCTTTAACCTCTACGTAGCTATCGCAAAACCAGTCTGCTCTGTGCTTAGAAACAGACTCCATCCCACAGTACAGAAGTTTCTACAAAAGGGACCTGTGGGTCACTCACTGCATTCCCAAGCTGATGTAGTGACAGCACATCAACTATGTGGTTGGGTAGAAGGGGATGCGTATCACACGTTGCTCCCTCTACTTCCTGGTCATCTGCCCAGTTGAGGGTCACAAGCTCTGCTCCTCGTGGGTGGACACAGAGCACCCAGATGCCTGGCATGCCACGGAAATTCCTTTGGCTTGCATAACTACAGGTTATGTAGGAGCTGCTGCAACTACCACAGCCCCCACCTTCTCAAGGCTGCTACGATTACAGTCTCCTCTCCCTGCTAGACTTCGCAGAATGTCTCATTCTAACATTCTCTCCCTTTCAAAACTTTCTTATTCCTCTCACTACAAACCTCAAATTGTGGGGCAGTCTAACTATGTATCTATGTGTCCCCAAAAATCAGCTTTCTCCCCAAGGGGTGGCTGTTCCGTGTCCCCCAGGAACCCGTGACCAAGCCAAGGGAAAGTTTAAACAAATGGAGGAGACGTATGTCAGCAAGACCTGTGTGGCTTGCAGCTGCCTCCAGTTAAAACGCTACGGGTTGCAAAATGTCAATGACCTATCAGAGAGTAACTCCTGAACAGGACTGATCTCCAGTGGTTCATTTAATAAGTGAAAATGCTCATTGGGTTTTTTTTGTTTGTTTTTGTTTTTTTAACAAATAGGAAGCCTTTCCTGCCTAGAAAGCCTCAGGCAAAGTGACTGTCATTGGTACAGAAAGGCTTTAAATGTCGCAGGGCTTATGGGAGTATATCAATTTTATTAAAATGCTTAACTCATCTTTATCCTTCTGCAGAGTGAGACGGGCAATGTTCAGTTTTCCATTCAGTGCACGTGGATGGGGGAAGATTACAAGGTCATCAGAAAAGCCTTCAGTTTACAAAAAGCACAAAAGGGAGGGTGATCCCAAATGTTCAGAAATAACAAGATGCTTTAGCCACTCTGATATCAAATTACAAAGGATAAGTTGTTTAAATTGGCTGCAGAAATGCAATAACCTGCAGGACTCGGGGCTACCTCTGTGCCTCACGCTGCAATAGGGTGACTCCGAGTCTTGACTATCAGCATGCACCTGGCTCGGGGCTAGAAGGGATGCTGAGGAGGGAAGGAAGTCTGCGATGAAAGGCAAGGAGAAGGCAGAAGTGAGGACCATTCACCAGTGCTTAGGAAGAACCACACCACGCAGAAATGGAAAAGCTGGAAGAGGACACTTTTTATTTTTAGAGTTAATTTTAAGAAGAGAAGAGACCTATTTTACTTTTTCCTTTTTGATCAGGTAAGACACGCACATGAAACAAAATTCAAAAGATATAAAAGGGTATCCAGTTAAAAAGTCCACTGTCCTCCAGTCACCGGCTTACTGTCCTGGAGGCAACCACGCCTGCTTTTTGCTTGTGTGTCCCTGCGTGCTCCTCAAAAAGTGGTGGCTGGAGCAGCTGCCGTGGACAGCACGGGCTGCATGTGGCTCTCTCTGAACCCACCATCGGTACAAGTCAGGAGCCTGGTCATGGTGGGACTGTTTACACCACAGAAATTGACACTCATTGGGGCCAGCCCGGTGGCGCACTGGATGGTGCGCCGCTTGGGAAGCGCGGCGGCGCTCCCGCCCGAGGGTTCGGATCCCACATACAGACCGGTTCCCGCTCACTGGCTGAGCGAGGCACAGGAGCAACACCGAGGGTTGCGATCCTGTTGCCGGTCCCCGGTCCGGTACGGGGGCAACACTGAGGGTTGCAATCCGTTGCCGGACACGGAAAAAAAGACAAAAGACAAAAAAAAAAAAAAATTGACACTCACTACAAACTGGCCTTTTTTTGGTTTCGTTTTTGGTTTTCTTTGGCAGCTGGCTGGTGCAGGGATCTGAACCCTGGGCATTGGTGTTATCAGCACTGTGCTCTAACCAAGTGAGCTAACCAGCCAGCCTTCTGGGTTTTTTTTTCTATTTGGAGAGCCAGTTTATCAGTACATCCAAGACCCTTTATCAGAAGGGTCCATGAGATCAAAACTATTTTTGTAACAACACTAATGTGTTACTGTCCTTTCGCTCTCATTTTCCCACAGGTGTGCAGGGGAGTTTTCTAGAGGTCACAGGACTGCTATTCTACTCACCCTTTATCAGAAGGGTCCATGAGATCAAAACTATTTTTGTAACAACACTAATGTGTTACTGTCCTTTCACTCTCATTTTCCCACAGGTGTGCAGGGGAGTTTTCTAGAGGTCACAGGACTGCTATTCTACTTCACAGAAGACGGAGTACAGAGGCAGATATGAAAACTCAGCTGTCTTCTATTAAGCCAGACATCAAAGGGATTTACAAAAATTTAAAACAATGCCAGTCTTTTCGGTAAGTTTGTAAAAATACAGTTATAAGTCATAAAAATGTTATTACATTAACTTGTAATGGCTTTATAATGATTATTTTTATTATTGTTTTTTTTTTAATAAATAAATTTTTAAATATTTTTCCAGGTTTAATTTCTTCTCTCTCTCTTTTTTTTTCTTGGTGGCTGGCTGGTACAGGGATCCAAAACCTTGATCTTGGTGTTATAATACCTCGCTCTAACCAACTGAGCTAACTGGCCAGCCCAGCTTTAATTTCTAACACGGTGGATATTGATAGCTATAACCCACATCAACAAAAGCTCTTTGCAGTCTTCAATAATTTTTATGAGTTTAAAGGGGTCCTTGTTCCTTGCTTTTATTCACTTAAGGTACCATGAAAATTTCTCTATCACTAGTTGTTTTAGTTTGAGTTCCCCCAAGAGCAGATCATGACACAAGGATTTGGAAATGAGTGGTTTCTTTGGGAGGAGACAGAAAAGGGCTGAAAACCAATAATAGGCTTCTGGTGGGAGAAAACAGTATTGAGGCAAGAGGCAGTGCCAAGGTGTCCCCTGGGGCTGCGAACTCACCTGGGCAAGCCCTTGTGCCATTCGTTCCTTTCCAGCTCCTCCTGACACTTTGCCCAGTGCTTTACATACACAATGGAGAAAACAGAAATATCAGCCTACTCAGTGTGAAAGGTGCTGTGCTAAGAGCTTTACAGTAAACTATTTAATCCTAACACTCCTATGAGGTATAAACTCCTGTTATTCCCATTTTACAAGTTAAAACTGAGGCACAGTTTTAGAGCAGAAAGGGACCTTAGAGATCATCTAGTGCACTCCTCTTGTTTTAGAGGTGTGGAACCCAAGGCTCAGGAAGGTTAGGAACACGTCCAAGATCCCATGGGGAATGGCCCCAGGCCTCTGGTCTCCCTGTCCCGTGCTATGTTACAGGAGCTGTTAGTGCCAATGGGCGACAGGGTCTGTCCTCTGTGCAGAGTATTGACCAACAGTAGAGATTACTTATGAGGATCACAACAAGCCCAGGGGTAGAGATGGGAGGACCTAAGGGATGAAGATGGAACTCTGGGAACTTCTGCTGGAGTGAAGGATGGGTAAAGACCAGAGGACAAAAGTAACAGAGAGGAAAGAGCAGTCAGAACCCCAAGATTAGTGGCTATTATAGGAAGGTTTCTATAACAACCATAACTCACATCTGATAAACAGAGGCTGTATATCACAGCTGTGGAGAAGCACACCCCCCCATGTTTGGAATTTTGTGATCTGGATGCAAATATCTTCAAATTCTAACATATAGATATGAGATGTTTTTTGCCTTTAAGGGAGAGAGAATGTTAATCAAAGCAAATTCTAGGGGAAAAAATTCTTATAGGAAATAACTTTGTCAATGTCTATCAAGGTATATCTTGATCTTCCTCATCACTTTCAGCTTCTAAAGACCTACAACCAAATCCTTCTGTTACCCACAGAGCTCACACACTTGAAACCTCTGATCCGCAGCCACAGAGCAATGAGCTCAGGCCAGCAGGGCAAAGAACATGGCGCAGGTTGTCTTCTCTCACTAGCATTTGCTCTCACATTAAGCACAAGCAGGAACTCCAGGGCCAGGCTGAGAGGATGGAAAAGCAGGTGCAGGAAAGCCCTCCTTACCCATAAGCCGTTACTAATTACTGGTAAATTCCACAAAAAGCTCCAAGAAAAATGGAAGAGACAACAAACTGAATGTGACCTGAACTCATATGGCCTTTGATCACTATTGTTTTTTTTTTCATTAAATCAAGTTAGAAAGTCAACTTCTACACTTTTTCTCAACACGTGACTTCAAAACCTCTATTGACAGAAAGAGCTCAGCATTAAATTATGTGTAAACATTCGAAATCAGTTGTTCATTGCAGAGCTACCCAGTCAATAACAACATACTTCTAAGTTCACTGGGGATATCTCAACTATGTAATTAAAAAAGGCCATAAAGCAGCTGGAAGGAAATATGCCAAAATGTTAATTATCTCCAGTTAGGAGGATTATGGATGATTCTTTATATTTTCCTCTACTTTCTAAATATTTTACAGAGAGCAAGCCTTCTTTGATATTGGAAAAGAAAACTTTTAAAAATGAAAAATAAGAGGTATAGTAATCTTCACTGCCCAGCCAGATTATATTCTTTTTTTTTTTTTTTTTTTAAAAAGATGCCAGTAAGGGGATCTTAACCCTTGACTTGGTGTTGTCAGCACCACGCTCTCCCAAGTGAGCCACGGGCCGGCCCTCAGATTAAATTCTAAGTTACATTCACAAACAACAAGTGAGGAAATTTTGTGAAGCTCGCCAGTTAGCTCAGCTGGTTAGAGAGCAGCGTTATAACATCAGGGTCAAGGGTTCGGATCCCCACACCGGCCAGCCACAAAAATAAATAAATAAATAAAAAGGGAATGTTCGTAAAATCAAATCATTTAACATTTAAAATACCAATGATCTAAGAAGTAATGTAACAGCTGACAGAATGATGAAGACTTTTCACTTCATCACTGCTGGTGAACTGCTGCTGCTGATGACATACAGAGCTCCTCAGCACAGGGAGACGGGCCGCCCAGGAAAACATCTTGGCTCACAAAGTCACATGTGAATGAGGTGAAAAGATCAACTTTGAAAACTAAGGAAATGTCATTTCCTGGTGGGTCCATGATAGGTTCAATCAATACATTTGCCTGGTACTTTATTTTCTGAAATGAGCTAAATTTCAAGAGGGGATTTGAATAAAACAAACAAAAAAACCCAGACCACGTCTTCTGGATCAGGCACCCATGCTGAGAGCTGAGGCCAGATCATTTAGAGTTTTATGGTTGGCTGGAGAAGCAACTGGTCTGGAGAGAAGCTTAGCAATTCACCAGGGTGGAAATGCCCAGTTTGCTGCGTGTCTGTATTCTGGATGATGGATGACTGTCACATGAGGTCCTTTTTTTGTGGTTCTCTTGTACCTGAGTGCCCCGGGAGATGTTCTGACTGTACCTCAAGCCCTCCTTCCCTGATTCCTGAGAACTAGACTGAACTGGGCAATCAGAGGCCTGCTCTGGAGCTATGGCTCCAAAATGATCAGAAGGCAGTGGGGAGAGAGGGAAGCTGAGGACTGGCCAGGCCACAGAAAAAGGAAAGAGCGTGGTGAGGTCACTGGTTAAAAGTGAATAATTAAGGAGTCATGTAAGAGTCTGACTCAAGGGAAATTCTCCTCTTTAAGGACTAGAATGGGAGATGACACAGGGGGCATCTAGTGTGGCATTCCTTGGCAAAGCTCTTAGCAAAGCTCTTGGCCCTTGCAGGATCCTTGGTGTCTTCCCTGACTGGGCCCCCAGGTTTCTAAATAAAAATGTTCTCTAGTGCTGCCACAGGCGACTGGGAGTGGCCTGGGGTACCTCTCTGTCAAGCTCTTTGAAGGATGTCAGTTGCTAGACTGGGCCTTTTGTGAGAGGAGCGCAAGGCTAATCAGAGCCGCCAGAGGCTTGTGGGCTGGCCCAGAGTCACACAGGACAAGAGACAGGCCCAGAAATGGGAAGTACTTTGGCTTCCTGAAACCTTGAGGTTCAAATCCCAGCCAGCTGACTCAGGATTCTGCCCTGCTAAATCAGAAACATCCTCCAGGCTTAGGGAAGATCTAGCCCTGGCAGCCCTGACCTCAGGCCACACAGGGGTAAATCCCCCTGACCCTCAAGACCTGTTTCCAGACGTAAAGTGATGATTTCCTTGAGACCATGAGCCCCAGAACAGGAATGTGACTGGAACCTGAGACAACAGGACAGCGGCTGTGTAGCTCCTGCCATATACAAAAGTTAAAGCAGAGAGAATATGCTCAGATCATTTTAAACATATCATTAATAAAACAAACTCAGGATTTAAAAAGTTCATCTAAGACCTAAGCCTTTTCACAACTGCCACACTGCATGATTTGATTTCATGACACCTCTCTGCTACAGGACTTTTAAAAATTAAATATAGAAAAGGACAGGAACTGACGTCCGTGTAGCACCAGCTCCACACTCTAAGTGTTTTATACGTGTTATCCCATGCTACCCTCACAAGGGCGTTCTGACTGTGCAGATAGAGAACCAGAGGAGCCAGTGATTTGTGCCTCAGTGGGGGACTGCTTCAAAGGCCAAGAAGAGGGGAAGGAGTGGGGTAGACTCCCAGGTTACCTTCCAAGGAGAGGTGAGACTGAGGAATGGGGCATGGCCGCCATTGCTTCCCCCTTCGTGTTGAGCACCTGTCTGTGGGCTGGGCTTGCCCACAGAAGCAAGTCAAGCCAGATGGGCCATTAGATGACCAAGGTAGGGACTAGTGCAGCTGATCTCGAAGAAAATGGAATTCCCTACTAAATTTCAGAGTTGGATAGAACTGGGTTAAATCCCTGGCTTTTAGTCCGGTTAAAATGTTTAGCATCTAACACTGGGCAGGTTGCTTACCTACCCAACCAAGCCTTGGCTCTTTCTTCTATAGAATGGAGCTGAACACATCTGTCTCACCTTGTAGAGTTGTGAAAATTACAAAGGAGAAAATGTCTGGCATATAGCACTCAATATTACCTATTATAAAGTTTTGGGGGCTGGCCCGTGGCTCACTCGGGAGAGTGTGGTGCTGATAACACCAAGGCCATGGGTTCAGATCCCATACAGGGATGGCCGGTTCACTCATTGGCTGAGCATGGTGCTGACAGCACCAAGTCAAGGGTTAAGTTTTGTTTGTTTTTAAAAGATTTTTAAAGTGCAATTTAAAAGCAAATTTTTTAAAGAACTGCATAATTAAATAAAATTACTTAAAGCTTCAATAAAGTTGAGTAACTTTTCTTTCAGATGAAAGAAACAGACTGGAGGGGGGTGAAGTCAAACCAAATGCTCTCCCTGAGGACAGGAGGAATGTTCCCATGCCATCCACTCTTGCGGGCTGGGTCTCCGGATTCACAGGACCAGCTGGGAGCCCCAGGGCTCTCAGGACTCGGCCCTCTTGGTGATGGCATCCTGCCTAGGGACTTGCAGGACACGTTCACAAGTTGTTTTTATTTTTAGACACATCTGCAAATGCAGTTTGAAAAATACCAATCCTCACAAAACCAGGGCAATTTTCCCTTGAGCTTTTCTAAAGCTGTAATTGTCATTGCCTTCTTGATTCAGTGAAAGCACAGCCTCATCTTCCAGCACGCAGCCTCATCTTCAACCACACAGCCCTCCCTGCTGCCTGCCTGCGATTTGACGCCACTCAGTGACTTTGGTCACTGCGCTTTCTGCATCTGACTAAATGTGATGTCCTCTTTAGCTAAGGGGTTCTACGTAAGTTCTCCCTAGCCTCATGAAAGGCTACCTCCTTACACTGCTTATTATAGACTCTGCCTATCATTTTAACCTTGGCATCCAGAAGCTGAGGCTCAAGGTGGAAAGGAGGGACAGCACATTCCAGCATACAGCCATGTGATTGACCGGACAATGGTGACTAATTTTCCTAGGAGGTATAAGCTGAATTTCCTCTGTACTTCTCAAAGTGTTTTGTCTTGTGACCCCCGGCAGGCACAGTCTGGTGTTAACTATCCCCCATCCCAAGGCAAGCCTCTGTTGTTTGCTTTACTAGCTCCAAGCTCAAACTAACAGCCTCTTGCATATAAGAAAAGGCCAATTAGTGATTTGTTCAATTGAGCAATCAACACCCTCTTGTTTCTCTGGCCTGTGATAACTGAAAATCAGAGAAAAGAAGAGAGGTGGCTGTTAGTAGAAAGAAAAAAAATTAAGAGTTGGATTAAAAATGGAGGGAGAGCATGTTACCGGGTAAGCCGTTGAGAAAACTTCAGCTCTAAAAAATAGTTCATAAAAGTCTGGTTTTCAGACAAAATTCACAGGCTAACATGCCAGGTGTTACTTGCTACTCTGAGTGAAATCACCCCTGTCCTGTTAACACACTGAAGGCCTAACGGTAGCATGAAGAGCTCTTAGCTTGGCATGCGTGTGGCAGCTAATTCTAGAAACCACAGGAGCTCTGGACTGAAATAATGACGTTGCAAGAGACGCTGGAGCATTGGAAGCGGGAGAAAAGCACTTGTCAAATCTAGAGGGGAAAGAAACAGAGCAAGGTGATGCTCACAAAGCACAAAATAGCCATTTTTTTTTTTTTTGGCATGTGCATTTTTTTATGACTTTATTTTTTTGTGGCTGGTGGTACAGGGATAAGAACCCGTGACCATGGGTTATAACGCTGCACTGTAATCAACTGAACTAACTGGCCAGCCTATGACTTTAAATTTTATTTTTAAAAATTATCATGCAGTAATATTGACTCTCTGGGGGTGTACAGTTCTATGAACAGTAACACATGCATACACCCCTATATACATAAACATCACTAAGAGGACACAAAAGTTCCACCACCCCACAGATTAATTCTACAGATTATTCCTAAACTTACTTTAGCCAATAATAGGTAAAATGTAATTAGAATAGCAACCATAATCAATCACTTGTCATCAAAATTAAATGCCAGGAAAAAACATTACACCCCAACCTCCCATACACTAACACCAATTTATTTTTGCTGGCTGGCTAGTGACCTTCATGTGTTTCTACACTACATAACCTGAGGCATTTAAACTTTTCATCATGGTGTCAGTATAATTCATACAAGCATGTTGTTTTCTTCATGGCTTCAGGGGCTTTCTAGGCAGCTCTAAAAAGTGGCAGGTGGGATATTCCTGAAGGACGTTAAATTTTCACCTAATCAAAACTGTCAAGGTTGACTCCAATTTCTCTTCCTAATTATTAGACATTCTGCCATGTCTTTGCTCACATAGGGAATGCTTAGGAGCCAAGAAGGGACCCAAAGGGAGTGTGTAAAGAAAACGTCAATGTGCCACCCTTTAATAGATTATTGGGATGCTATTTTGGCTGCTGGATTCTCACCGGCCTGTCTTCTTGCTGTATGTGTGTGTCTGGGAGGCCGAGGTGGGGGAGAGACATGAAATAAAACTTTCCTATTCAATAACAAAACTAGGAGATGGCATCTCTGGTAAAATCCATGTTTGGTGACTTGTTTTCATGTGACAGATTTTAAAGCTCCGTGAATTTCAAGGGCCACCTACACACCAGCTAACCCACCAGCACGAACCAGCTGCTCTGATCCCATTTTCTACTCGAATACAGAGGCTCTCTCCATTCACTGAACAAATATTTCTTGAGCACCTACTAAGTTATCAGACATAAGTTAAGGGATGTAAGCTGTGAAAAGGACACAAAATCTTAACCAAATCCTAGTACTGAGGGAAGCTGGCAGAGTCCTGTATGGTGATATAAAACCAGAAACTAGGTTTGGAAGGTTAGAAAAAGAGAAAACCTAACTGCGGGGCTGCAGATAACAAAACAACCTCCTCCACCCCGTCTTTTATATTCCAAGCCACCTGAAGGGCTCACTTCCTCGCCTCCCTAGGTCTTCAACTCTGCGCGTCGCCCTGTGGCACGTTAAACATTTGTAGTTAAACACACAGAAGTTTCTTTAAGATGAAGTTGAACAATTCCAACTCTGAAGTGCTTCAGCCTATTCCGCACACTCTTGTCTGGTTAACCTTCGCGTGCAAAATTCTTCCCGATAGGCCACCTGGGCAATCAATCAAACTGTTACCTCTGTAAAAACACCTTGTGTGAAATAAAAACAGACAGATATGTATGTACGTCTCGGCACACAAGGCCCTCGAAAGCGTTGCTGCACAACTCAACGCTAAGGCGAGGGCAAAGTCTGCGTGGGAAATCGCGCTGACGAGCGAGAGGGAAAGGGGCGGTCACGAGGACCGGCGAGCGCCCCAGGCTCCAGCTCCGCGGCCGGCCGTGAAGGCCCCGCGCCAGCCGGGGACGCACACCCA
>NW_007727525.1:324456-391190 GCF_000696425.1 Galeopterus variegatus
GTAAAACGTGGTGTCTCAGCCGGAGTTTGGTCTGAGATGCCTCTTTTTGTACTTTTTTCCTCGCGGGATGGCGACCGTGCGGAGCCTCTGCTCCCCTCGCGCCCGCGCCTCTCCCGAGTTTTTGGCATTTCGGCCGTGGCCCCCAGGGCGGGTCTTCCCGCGCCGCGCCCGGCACAAAGACATCGGGGCGCGGGGCCCGGTGGCTCCTCCGGCCCCGCGGAGCCGGCATGGAGCCTGGCGGGACCCGGGAGAGCGACCCGGGCGCTGGGAAACGCTGGCTCTGGCCACTCCCCCTGCAGGGTGGCCGCCTCTGCTGGAAGGCTAAGAGCTAGAAATCTGCTTTTTACTTGTAACGCGAAGTTTTGAGGTTTGAGGCTGCAGAGCGAGAGATTTCGGAAGTGCGCGCGCTCACAGACCTACACGCCACTAAAACAAACCCACGGGATATCTGCGCGGAGCGCTTAAAATAGAAAACACGAGTCAGTCACCAGCGCAGAAAAAGGCTGGTTCTGTCTACTCCTAACTCCCGGGCTGTAGATTCCAAGTTGATAAATATGAAACCTACCCCTCGGTTATTTTCTCAAGTCTCAGTGATGGGGGGAGAGTCAGGGAAGCCCAATTCCACAGTTAGGCCACGTTTGTATTTGAGGCAAACAATGAGAATGTAAATTTTTTTAAAAAATCTTTTAATTTGCCGATCGAAGAAAGTATAAAAAGAAAAATGCAAATGACCCCATCTGCTGCTCACAGCTGACTGGTTGCAAGAGAGGACCATGTGGCCCAGCCCTGCGCGGTCAGTGAATAGGTAGAATAGATTTTAAAAGAAGGCATATGCTGGCTCCTGGCTGCCCATTCGCGGCGAGGGTTTGAATTAACAAAGTTTTGGATTACCGTATCCTCCTCCAGACTACTCCATTTGGGAATTTAGTACTTGTGCAAGTTCCTCCCCTTCGGGTTTAAAATGAAAAGGCACAGGGTTCAGTTATATAAGACGTTTGAGGAACTACGTGGAACATTCTGGAGCTGTGTTTGGATTGCTGACTTTGAGGAGTCAGTACTAATTGCTATGCAAAATTAGCAAGCAGCCTGGAGTACCGAGCCCTGCATCCAGGGGTTGCGTGCTTTTATAAAAGAATCTATACGTGCTCGGTGTCATTCAAAACAGGTTGATGAAAAGAATGGGGCCAAGATAGCAGCCCTTCAAATTCAAAAGACTTGGGTTGCCCTATCTATATTTAAAATAGGCAGGGAGGAGGACTGCTTGGGGGAGAATGGTTAGTTTATACATTCCCAGAAGACCAAGTAGAGGCACTAAGATTTCTGCAGGAAACTTGACTTTTACACTTGCACATTAAATAACACTTATGATACAGTACATCGCTTGACTTAGTTAACAGATACAGTTTTATTCTCACCTTCAACTTAATGTGACAGTTATAATTAGAATTTTTAAAGTAGAATTTGCATTTCATTAGTTCAATTTTCTAGTATTTCCCAGTAGAAGAGAACGGTTAAGAGTAGCATTTAAGCTAATTTTGCATTTAAACCACTCTGTTGTAGTGCTTTAAGAATGTAAAATGACCTATTAAAATTTTTAGAAAGCAAGTACTAGATGAAATGTGTGCTGTGCCAGTCATTCATAGTAACAATTCAGGTATGTAAGCAGAAATTAAATAGTAAAAAAATAGAAATAAATAATAGAAGTTGTTGTTTGTGTTCATACTGTTTGAAACCAAAGATTTTGTCATATACAATAATTTTATTAATAAACAGCATTCAAGGCCAGCAGCCATGCTTAACTGACATAACTAATTCAAAACACATCTCAGGAAACCCAAACTGACCTTGAGTGTTATCGTAAAAGGATGTGTCTTAGAGTTGCATAACTGGATCGATCTACATAACAAAGTAAGCTGTTTGTTCCAAATAAGTTATTAACAGAAGCCTTTGCTGTCTAGGAAAGGAAATTACCTACCTTCAAATGATTTTCCATGTTTATATGAAGTTTTTCGTTTTTAAAAAATAAGGAGCAAGGGAAAATAGTGCATAAAAGTGAAAATAAATTACTGAACAGTTGTATCTAATTTTGAAACCTTTAAAAAATAATAGTTCTGAAAGTGCTATTGGATAAAAGTAATGCCTTATGAAAAAATGTGAATAAACAGGGCAGAAGATGGGGACAGGAGTGAGGTATAAAAAGCACAAACCCTGCCCAGAACAACCCTAAGAAGTCAGTAGTAGTGGTCCATGGTTCACAAGGATGTGTATAAAGACCTGAAAAAATACCAACCTGGTTTTCAGAGGTCTGCTTCATTTGAACTTTATTTGGAAATGCATTTTTCAAGATTACAAATTAGAGCCACTGCAATTAATCTTGTCAACTCATTTTCAATTTTGCCCTAGTAAAATGCAGCAGGGGGGAAATTGGCCACTTGGTCATATAAAACACTCAGAAAATACTAAATGTAAAAGCTCAAATGGAAAATTACGCAGCACTTAATGAAGAGTGAGACATATATATAATTAGGTCTGGCCGGTTGCTCAGCTGGTGAGAGCACAGCCTTATAATCTCAGGTTCACGAGTTCGGATCCCCATGCCAGCCACGCATGAAGTGTGTGTGTGTGTGTGTGTGTGTGTGTGTATAAAATGTAACTAAATATATGAAGATGGTAGATAGACGGACATTAGGTTTCAGATATCTTTTAACTGTTACTCTAAAGGTTTTTATCATTGCTAAAATACATTTATCGTTGCCAAGACAATATTTAGTAGGACTTTTTTTTCAGTAGTTAAGTCTTAAAACAACACAACAGATTTCACTGTTACTTGTGAGACATTTCCACTTTATTTCTTGCCTGCTGGAGGTATAATCTTGCCAAGTCTTCAACTTCAAACAGAAGTAGTTGGCAAATCCATATTCTGTGAATACTCACAAAAGTAAGAGGGAAAAAGAGGGGAAGGGAAGCTTGTATTAACTTTATTAAATAGGACCTACAGAAAGACGCGCCTTGAAGTTTAACCCTTTTGTGCTGGAAAAAAAAATCCTTTAGTTGAATCTAGAGCAGGTAAATTACACACCATGACATAATGTGGTGGGAAAAAAATGAAGTTTTAAATGAAAAGCTGCAGAAAATTCATGCTGAGCATTTTTCCTTATGTGTAGATCTATTTAATAATTCATAGCAGCTTGAGATTTTAAGCACCCAACACAGCCACTAGGATCTGATTTTAGTTGAATATCTGGTTTTGCACAATAGGATTCTGCAAAAAGAAATATTAGGGAGGGTAAAAACTGCTGCAATCTCACAATTTCAAGCCCTTGAGAAAACAAATGCCAATCTGAATGGTAGCTCATTTTGAGCCCAGAGTGCTGGCTGGAGGCACTCTGGCCACTAGGGCGCCTGTGCCCAGAGGGATGCCCACAGGCCTGCAGTCAGGTGTCCCTACTCTGATCACACAGCTGCAGACAGGCAGGAAGCTGGGAACAAGTGCAGGATGGTTTCCCAGCCAATCAGAGCCCATTAAAAAAGAAAAGAAAAAAAAAGACATATACTGCTTTAGTAATTGACTGATTTTTTAAAAATTATTTCATGTTGTGGATCAAAGCACTCTAAATAAAACTAATAATTAGTCTTATTTGACTTGTCTAAAATCTTCTCTGTAAAATAAAACACCTCACAGAAATAAACTCAAGATCCAATAATGTCACTGCTAGGAATCCATCCCGGAGAAATATTCAATCAAGGCTACATGTACAAGGATGTTCATTACAGGTTCATTTATCATAGACAGCAAAACAAACAAAAAAAACAATGGAAAGAATTTGGAAAATAGTTAGATAAATGATAACTGCATGGCATACTACCTAGGTTTTAGAAAGAGGAGAGGTGTTCTTTTTTATGAATATAGAAGAATGTCTATGACATATTATTGAATAAAAGAAGAAAATTACAGATTTATGTATCATGTAATCTCATTTTCTGTAAAACAGGAAAACATGGATACACACACGTACGTATGGATAGAAAAGGTCTGGGAAATATTGGAGTAACAGTGGTGACCCCTGAGATACGGGATGGTAGAGAGGAGACAGAGTGTACTTTTTCACATTATACACTATGTAGTGTTTGGCTTTTGTAGCCCTTTCGCTCTCCCACAGACTAGAGTTGTCACCATGACTTAAAGAGCAAAAGTCACCCTAGAGTAACTAAGCCATGCCGAGCTGGTGTGAGAGTTGGATTTACTCATGTCACCAATCCCCCTTTTCTTTGCCTATTTTTATGGCTTAAACAGAAAAAAGGGAAGAGAAGAAATTCTGGTAATAATAACCTAAAAGGAAATATGGCATTTGGCTACAGAATCATGGCCCCCTTTCTCCAAGCTTCTAAAGTGTCAACAGCAATATTTTATTTATTTATTTTTGTTGTTTTTCAGGTCAGTCAAGTGAAGCAGTGGGAGCAGAGAAGGGACGCAGAAATCTGTAACTGGTTGTGATCAAATTTTTTTTTTGCGTTTTTTTTTGCTTTTATTTTTATTTTTCTTGTTGTGATCAATTCATTGTAAACATCACTGCACTCAGACCTGCCAATACAGTATTTTAAGAGGTAACAGTGAGTATATCTAAGGATTTCCCTAGAAGCATGACACATGAGGACCTGAGAAATAATAGATGTCAGCTGCCTGGTTCTACCAATAAGGAAACAGGCAAAAAGAAAGGGTGGTTTGACCAAGGTTCATTGGCCTTTGGAACCATGTTTTAGGTTCCTCTTTTAATGTTGTTTCTACCAAAGACCAAACAGTTTTTTTAAAAAAATCAGAGACTACCGAGGAGTGAAATATACAAGGTTTGTACTCCACAGAATTGTATTTATTTAAATTATCACCCCCTTACCTCAGCCTCATCTTCTTGTCCTCAGCAGCTTAGTCCCCCCTCCCCAGGAGGCCTCAAGTGTCCCACATCTGAGTTAGAGGCCCCTGCTCTGCACTGCCATGGTGCTTGTCCTCTCCTTGTCATGGAGCCTGTCATGGACTGAATTGTGTCCCCCAACCCCCCCCCCCCACCATTCATTTGTCAAAGTCCTAACCCCCAGGATACCTCGGAATGTGAGTGTATTTGGAGATAAGGCCTTTAGGAAGTTAATTGAGGTTAAATGAGGTCATAAGAGTGTGGCTCTGTATTAGTCCATTTTGTGTAGCTATAACAGAATACATGGAACTGGGTGATTTATAAAGAAAAATGAAATTTATTGCTTACAGTTTCTGAGGCTAGGAAGTCCAAAGTCCATCTGGTGGTGGCGACAGTGACCCAGGAGTCTCACATTGCAAGATGGTGGAAGCACAGAGAGCAGAGACAGAGAGAGACATACTCTCTTCTTTTAAAGCCCTCAGAACCATGCCCTGACCACCACTTTTAATCCATTCACTACTGCATGGTCCTACAATCCAATCACCTCTTCAAGGCTCCACCTTTCAATTATCATAATATGATTTCCCACCCTCTTAACAGTCACCGTGGGAGCTAAATTTCTAATACATAAAACTTGGGGGATACAATTCAAGCTTACTGACTTTGGGGGGGACATAATTCAATCCACTGCAAGCTCTAATCCAATAGGCCTGGTGTCCTTATAAGAAGGGATGCATGTGCATGGAGAAAAGGCCATGTGAGGACACAGCAAAAAGGTGACCATCTGCAAGGCAAGGAGAGAGGCCTCAGGAGAAATCAATCCTGCCAAAACCTTGGACTTCCAGCCTTCAGAACTGTGAGAAAATAAATTCCTATTGTTTAAGCCACTCAGTCTGTGGCATTTTCTTAAGACGGCCCAAGCAGACCAATAGAGAGACCTTGCTGATGCAAAGCTCTAATTGCCTTTTTATTTGGCTATCTCTCCAACTAGAATGTAAACTCCTGGAGGACAGGACTGTCTCAGTCCATTTTGTGCTGCTATAACAGAATACCATAGATTGGGTAATTTATAAAGACAATTATTTTTTACAGTTCTGGAGGCTGGGAAGTCCAAGAGCATGGTGTCAGCATCTGGTGAGGGTTTTCTTGCTGCATCATAATATGCTGGAAGGCATCACATGGTGAGGAAGCACAGGTGAGAAACAGAGAGAGCTCACTTTTATAAAAAAGCCACTCTCACAAGAACTAACCTGCTTCTGAGATAGGGGCCTTATTCCATTTAGGAGGGTTCTGCCTTCATGACTCAATCACCTCTTACTAGGCCTCAGCTCTCAACGCTGTTGCATTGGGGATTAAGTTCCCAATGCATAGACTTTTGGGGGACACATTCAAACCATAGCAAGGACTATGTTTGATCACTGTATTTTCAAGTGCCTGGCACTATGCCTGGGTCATAATTGATTCTTAACAAATATTTGCTGAAAGAGTAAATGGACTGTTAGATATCAGTGTTTCACTTCCCTTCCCTTTGTATAAATGAAGAAACAAAGTCAAAGGTTAAGAGTAGGACCACTCCTAGGTTATTTGAATGGCGACTTCTGGAATTCTCCCTTCATCACCTATGCTGTAATTATAGCCCAAAGGCAGGTAGCTAATTTATGGCCAATCCTCACTATACCAACTTTGTAGTAATAATAATATCATATAGCTATAAAGTTCCTTTCAACCTTCCTCTTTCTGTATTTGTCTTAGTCTGGTCCACCATAACAAAAAGCATCGACTGGGTGGATTAAACAATGGAAATGTATTTTCTCACAGTTCTGGAAGCTGGAAGTCTGAGATCAGGGTGCCAGCTTGGCTGTTTCTGGTGAGGGCTCTCTTCCTGGTTTGCAGATGGCTGCCGTCTTGCTGCGTCCTCACATGGGGGGTAGGGAGGAAGAGGAGCAAGCTACTCTTGTGTCTCTTCTCATAAGGGCACCAATCCTATTATGAAACCCTATCCTCATGATTCTAATTGCCTCTCAAAAGGTGCTTCTCTGAATACCATCACATTGGGGTTAGGGTTTTAACATATGAATTTGGGGAAGGAGGAACACCAACATTTAGTCCACAACAATACTGTTTTCAAATTTTGTCATCATGTTTGCCTTTGATCACAGACCTGAGAGAGGTGGACAGGTATACTCATCCCTCAGTATCTGTGGGGGATTGGTTCCAGGCCCTTCTGCTCCATACCAAAATCTGTGGATACTCAAGTCCCTTATAGAAAATGGCATAATATTTGTAAATAACCTATGCACATCCTCCTGGATACTTTAAATCATCTCTAGATTACTTATAATACCTAATACAATGTAAATGCTATGTAAGAAGTTGTTATATTGTATTGTTTTTTATTGTGTTGTTATTTTTTTTAAAAAAATTTTTTCCAAATATTTTCTGTCTTCGGTTGGTGAAATCTGGGGATGCAGAACCCTCAGATACATGGGGCTGACTGTACATCACCTGTCCACACCAATTCACCCCAGTTTTACACAGATGAGAAAAATAATGTCCAGAGAGATTATGTGATTTGTAATTAATTCCTCCATTTAACAAATAACTACTGCAAGCCTAATATGTGCCAGGCACTGCAGGAATCAACCTTCCCTTTTTTTCTAAAGAATGGTACTAATTTAACTTTGCTGCTCCTTGTCGACTCTGTTTGCATTGACGTTTCTTTCCCTGCAGCCCTGTACGTGTCCTGCATACAGCAGGTGCTAGCAAATGCTATTGCTCTTGCTGGCTGTACGGTGCAGGGGATACAAAGTTTGACAGACCTGGATTCGACTTCAGACTCCAACATGTTCTGTGTGTGACCTCAGGAAGCTGCTTAAGCTTTTAGCTTCCATTTCCTTATTCATAGCATAGAGCAACCCCACCCTACGCAGAATGGTTATAAAGGAGGCAGTTATGGTTAGCACAGGTAGGGTGGCTGGCATAAAGTTAATTCAATAAAGGGTAGCTGTTGCTTTTATTGGTTATAAATGAGGTGAGAGAACTGTTGAAATAACTAGCTCAGGCACAGAACAGTTAGAGTTTTGATCTTTTTCTTCCCCATTCATGCAAAAACAAGAACACAAGCAAAACCAGAAAACCAAAAATACACTTGTAGTTTAGCAGCAAAAGCACAAAGGTTCATTTGACCAGCTTCAATGCTGTCTGGAAGACACCAATAGAATACCACTTTAAATTCACACTCCACCCAGAAAGTTAAACAAATACCACCATATAATTCTAAAGCACGTCTAAAACATGAAGGTCTCGAAAACCACAATTCTAATGTCCATTCTCCTCACCCCACCTGAAAGGAAAGGCACAGTGCGTCCTGTGTCCTTCTCCAGGACAGGTTCTAGAAACCTCCATCATGTGTGCTCTTTGATGCCACTAGAGCCTTGGGCTAAATGATGGAGGCAGTGAGAATTCATAAGTAGTATGTGCAAATCTCGGTTCATACATTTGTGTATATGAAATAGCTATTTTTATAACTTACTTTCTATTTTGAGCCCCATCCTTTTGGAGTCCTCTCCAACCCCAGGGGACTTCCAGGGGCCTTTGCCCTCCAGACATCTGCCCACACGGTCGTCCCAGAGCTGCAGTCCATCATTCTGCTCACCATGCCCCACAGGCAGTGGCTCTGCCATGCCTGACCAGGGACAAGGTCATCTCTTTGCAAGGCTGCCTAGAACAGGGATCTGTGATGCAAATGCCTACAGGGAGCAGGCAAGGAGAGTTCATGAGGGAACCAGGAGGTTTGCCTCTTAAACACATTCTTCATTTTTACAAAGAAATACTCTAGCCCTTTCTACATGAGCTCTCTTCAGTCTATCTTTTTTTTCACCATTTATGGAAAAAAAATCAAGGGTAAGGCTGGCCAGTTAGCCCAGTTGGTTAGAGTGTGGTGCTGATAACACCAAGGTCCAGGGTTTGATCCCTGCACTAGTCAGCCACCAAAAAATAAAATAAAAACAAAGAGGAACATTCCTCTATTGTCTGGAAAACAGCAGCGCAGAGGTGGCTGGTTAGCTCAGTTGGTTATAGTGCAGCCTTGTAACACCAAGGTCAAGGGTTCAGTTCCCCATACTGACCAGCCGCCAAATGAGAAAAAAGAAAACAGCAAGGCAAGTGTCCTGATGAGTGACAACCAACCGTTGGCCTCAGCAATAGGGAAAAAGCAGGGACTGGTGGGGGCTGTGGCAAGCCCACAGTGTTCATTCCTTATCTAAAGCAGGCAGCCATTTGGTGCCATGACAGACTGAACTCGGTGTTACCAAATCTGCCAATTATTTAAGAGAAGCGAATCTGGATTTTTATGTAAAATTGCCCAGATTTTTAATGCTGAATGACTGAAATCCACATGGCCAAACAAAGCCTGTCTGCAGGTCAGATCCACCCCAATGGCCTCCGGTTTGCAACTTAGGACCTGGTCACAGCCCACAGCCACATCTTCCCTGGGAACAGTTCTGCCTCCCAGCGAGGTTGCCAGACAGCCCATGCAGAGGCCCTGCTCATCCCACGACCCTGTCTGGGATCCTTCTGCTTCTGCTCAAGACATTTTGCCCTAGGCTCAAATTCTCTCCCTGCTGGGGCTTAAGCTTTTAGAAACAAAAGCTTGAGGGCTATTGCAGCTTTCTGTCTCATCTCATCCCTTCACCAAGACAATAAACTCAGGTGGGAATATATATTTGGAGGCAGGGAAAATACCAGGAGAAAGAAAGTATAGATTAATATCTCAAAAGTATTACCCTGCCTCACATACTTACTGAACATATTTGATCTGAGTTTATTTATAAAACAATTTCAGAATTTCTCTATGCTGCAGATTCTAAGGAAAATTCATGAAAATCTTTTAGGAAGAAAATCCCAATTCAGCCAACTAATCAAATATTCTATTTTTCACAGTAAAATATGTATCTAATAATAGTATCTTCTTAATAATATGATGTAACATTCACTTTTATTAGTATAGTACCTTGTTTACTTGATTCTGCCATGGGCAATTTCTGAATTCAATAATGTGTTTGAAAAAATATGTAATAAATTGCTACACCAAAAGGAGTTTAACACCTTGAAGGTTTATCCACGGAGTTAACAGTAAACATATGACACTAGTTATTACTGAGCTATCATGGGTTTAAAGAACTAACATCATTACTGAGCCATTACCGGTTTAAAGAACTAAAGCAATACAACCCCTGTGCTCTGGGAAGATGATAAATTTGGGAGCAGAAAGTTCAGACTCAAATTACCTTTGTTTCATGATTTTCTTTGGTGGTGGGGGAGAGATGCTGGTCTCAGTGTGATACTGATTCGAGTGGTCAGGAATGGGGCAAGAATATTAGAAATATACCAGATGAAAATCCTTCAAGTAAATGAACTTATTACCCTCCTGACCTAAATAATCAGCATGGAGCAAAGAGGAATAATTGCCCTTTGGAACCCGGGTTTGTGAGTTTGAGGGAAAAAGAGCCAGAGGAATCCAACAATATTTTATGTTAGGAGTTAGACAAGTTTCTGGTTCCTTTCCTCCAATGAAATTAAAAACATGTTTTTAAAAGGAAACTAACAGCATCAGCAGAAATTAGTGGCATATGTATGGTGGCATGGAGAAACACATAGCAAGTTTTGGGACAGACATGGCACTTATGTTGTGATTCTCCAAGACTCAAACATTTGGTATTTCCTGAATTTTCCTTGTGGAGATACTGAAATTTTCAAATGGCATATATAGTAAGATATATTACATCCAAGCTGATAGCCAATGATTTAACAACATTTAATATTATTAAGACACATATAAGGTACAGCTTCTAAAGCCATGCAAATTCTTCATGAGATGCATGCTGCAATCGTAGCTCTCAGTAAGGAAACATTGTACTCGTGGAAGCTGCATTTATTTGGCCTTGATATTAGGAAATAAGTGAAATACTTCAGGCGCCAAAGGGATCTTCTAGCCTAGGCTGGAGTAAGCGAATGTGCTTTCCCAATGCCTATGTTCTCAGAGAATTTTTGCAGTGATGGAATTTGTCTCATATCAGTTCTAAGGAGCAGCACCTCTTAGTACCTAAACATAGGGCTGAGAACCCATGCATTTGGCAAGAGAAGATAAAATCTCTTTAGAAGATGGCCTGGCCAGCTTTAATATGACAAATGCTTTCAAAATTAAACGAATACTCATTGAGCACCTACTATTGCAAAGGTTTGAATCCTTTGGAGAATTAAGAAATGAATAAGCAAGATCCCTGTCCTCACAGAGCTTTCAGTCTAACTTGGGAACTGATCATGAAACCTAGAAAGTGGGATTTAAAGCAGAAGGTGGCACCAGAAGAGAGACCCAGGGTGTGGGTGAGCAAGAAGCCAGAACAGATCAGGACAGTTCCATGGAAAAGGGGGCTGACAAAATTCTGACCCCTGGAGGCTGGGCCAAGGGCATCTTGAGCAGGGAAAACTGTGGGCAGCAGCTGAGCAGGAAACTGTAGGCAGATTTGGAAAACTATAAATAGCCCTTCTCATGTAAAAAACAGAGAGCCCTGAAGCTAGGGGGAGGGCACAAGTAACAGGTAAGGCCAGAGAAACAGATGGTGAACAGATTGAGGCCTTCCTCCAGTCTGCCACAAATCTTCTAAAACCTGACAATGAGCTTGGTGCGTGACTGTTTCTCGAAGACAAATGGGACCACCGATACCCGCAAGCCAAGAAGACCCTGGTCCTCCAGCTCTGCTGCTGTCAGCAGGTCTGGTCTCTCAGGCTGCCAATACCCAACTCAGTTTTAGTGACCGAGCGGAAGCCAGAATTGGGAGGGTACCATGGGGATGGAAACAGAAATGTTTCTGGCTGATCCCTGCCGCCTGCAGTCTTGTCCCTCCATGCAGCTTCCAAGAAGCCAGTTCTTGTGTGTTCAAGGGGAGCGTCTAACCATGCTAGAGCTGGGCCACATGCTGTTTATGCAAGGAAGGAGAAGCTGCCCCAACACACCCAGACATTTAACAAAGAAAAACCTAAGAATTTCCAAGCCTGCTGGATAACAAGAGATTGTCTACAAAAGGCAACCATTAATTTAAAATTTCATGGCATTCAGGCAACAGGGTTAATATTCTCTGCGTGGAATTTTTCACTTTTGCATGTCTTCCCTTTTTTTTCCTCTTGAATTTTATTTTATTTTATTTATTTTTGGCAGCTGGCCAGTAGCAGGGTTTGCACCCTAGACCTTGGTGTTACCAGCACCACGCTCTAAACTCCTCTTGAATTTTAATTAGTTTCAACATAATAAAGGCTTTTTATAGCCAACAAAAACTCTTGCAGTAATCAAAAGTTCTAAAATAAAAAATATAGTGCTACTGTGTTATAAGCGTTCAGGGGATTGTTGTTAAGCACAGTAAAACCCCATGATAATGCACTCATCAAAAACATAATTTTAGATATAATGCAGAATTAGCAACTGGCTCCCATATCCTGCCTAGCCCTTGTTTGAGAACAGGACCAGGAGGGGTTAAAGAGGGGGGTTAAGGTTCTATGCTAGGGGTGGGGATGGGGGTCTTGGAATGGAGACCAAGGCTATGAAGGTGGAGGAAAGTCATGCAAATTTGTTTCAGGAGGAGAAGAGGTGAAGGGTGAGTCTCTGGCCCTCACGATTTTCGAGCTGAATCTCTGAATCTGGCCAACTAACTGGGACATTTCTGGAATCACTGATGCTGTCCTGTTACTTCTGTACTCAGAATTGTCCCCAACAATATTTAAGTTGGAGCCAACCACCACCACCAGGTGGCATCAAATCACAGCTGAGTTGGGCATGAATTGAGATAGGGCAGATGGACTCCCAGAATTCCTCACCAGCTGGCTATGCAGACCCACGCTGGCCATTTTGCTGTTAACCCTACAAAAATTTGTGACCTTACGTTTCACATAACTGATTTCTTAGGATCTCACTTATCCAATTACAGTAGGGTTTTACTGTATTAATTTATGATAACCAATTATTGAGGCAAGTGTTTTCTTAGTAAACTAAAGATCAAAGGAGACTAAATTAGACATTGTGCTAATTCTTTTACATACATTAGTTAATTTAATCCCTTCAACAACCTATGAGATATACGTCGAATAATATGAAACTTATTTTTATGGGTCAAAAATGGTTAAACACTGACATTTTCACATATTAGTTGAACTACTTATTAATTAAACTATTCCTTAGGTGTAGAGTTCTACATATATACCTCATAGCTTGAACTTATTAACTGTATTATTAAAATGTTCAATATGTGTATTTTATAAATGCTTGATTTATCAATTTCTGAAAGGTCTGTACTAAAATCTTTTAACTTTATTTATCTATTTCTCCTTGCAATTTTTTCAGTTGTTCCTTTGTATATTTTGAGTCTGTATTGCTAGACATATACATGTTTTTGATGGTTACTTCTTGCTTTATTCTTTCTTTTATTAGCATATATGCCCTGCTGTGTCCCTTGTGATATTTTTTGATAGACATTTTATATTCTAAACTGTCAAATGTTAAGATTCTTCCCTTTCTTTCTTTTGGTTCATATTTTTCTAGTACTTTTTCCCTGTTTTATTTTCAATTTTTCCATGCCTTCCCCCACCCCCCCTTCTTGTGACATCTTTAATGACATTGCTCAAGGTCTCTTCAAGCTTAGGACCATGAAAACATGTTTTCCGTAACTGGACAGCTTCCTGTTTCCCTTCTTTACCTGGCTGCCTGGAAGCTCAGAGCTCAATTTTATGCACAGTTGCTGAGCCAGGGTCTGTCTAGTTTCCATGTCTTTTTGATTTGTTTCTCTTTTAGACAACTTATTATTGGATCTCTTTAATCCAATCTGTCTGTTTTTTAATTGGTGAATTTAATTTATATATATTATAATTCATTGTCATAAAAGTACTTATTTTCTGCCATTTTATTCTGTACTTTTCATTTACTACACATTTTATGCATGTTTTTCCCTTTCTGCTTTCCACTGGATAGTTTTTCTTTCTTTCTTTTTTTGCCGGCTTACATTTGTTAATTATTCCAGTCTGTCCAGAATCTTACTTCAAAGCTCATGTCTGTCCACTGTACCATACCAAGAATTAGATATCAATAGAACATAGGAAATTGTTTATTTACCCCAGTGGATCTAAAACTGGAGTATGTATGTAGTCTTAGGATCTCACTTATCCAATTACAATAGGGTTTTACTGTATTAATTTATGACAACCAATTATAGAGGCAAGTGCTTTCTTAGAAAACTAAAGAACAAAGGAGACTAAATTAGACATTGTGCTAATTATTTTACATACATTAGTTAATTTAATCCCTTCAACAAGAATTACCTGGAATCTTCTGGAAAACGTAGATTACTGGACCTCCCCTTCACAGAGTCTTGTTCAGTGGGTCTGGTTGAAGCCCGTATTCTAATGCAAGCCCTTGATTTTGATACAGGTGGTCCACAGACCACATTGTGCAAATATTGTTCCATCCAACCCCATAACTTTCTAGATGATAAGCTTCACACTTGTTGGTTGCCCTTTAAATATTGCTTTTTATATATACACCCCTTGGTGGGCTATAGCTATCTCTTTCCTACAACTTTTCTCTCCTTATATTGTCCTGTATGTTAAAAGAAGTCTCTAGAGGGCCGGTCCATGGCTCACTTGGGAGAATGTGGTGCTGATAACACCAAGGCCACAGGTTCGGATCCCTATATAGGGATGGCCGGTTACCTCACTTGGGAGACCGTGATGCTGACAACACCAAGTCAAGGGTTAAGATCCCCTTACTGGTCTTTTTTTTTTTTTAAAGAAGTCTCTAGACCTATCTTATAACTTATGTTCTTCTAATTGGAGTTTGCAACCCATTGCTCTTTTTTATTTGCTTGCTTCATCATTATAAAAACGTTTCCTTTAATAGCCTTTACTGAATAGCAACCTCTCTCGCAGGTGCATTGATAGGTGCTTTCAGGCACTTAGCAGCTACTTTACTAGTAAGCATGACTGTCTCCATTTCTACAAGAAAGTAAGAAGAGACTTGGGGAGTTTGCCTCATATCACACTTGATGGAGAAGCTAGGATTTGAACCCAGATCTGTCTATTCTGTTTGTTATAGTCCACTGCCTTCAAAGAGAATCTGATCCCAAGAAGCCCACAGTATAGTGGGGAAGACACAAATAATCTCATTCTATGGTTCATCTCTGTATCCAAGAGAGTGCTTTGCTCATAGTAATACTTAATAAATGTCAATGAAAAGGCATAAACTTGTCCTGGTTTCTTCTTTCTCTTTCGATAGATTGTAAGTCGGGGGAATCACAAACTAGTAAGACAAAGAAGAAACAAAGAGGACTGTTTGGGAAAACACAAACTTGGAGGCAAAATAGAAAGAAGAGCCTATGTCACACAGTGAGTTTCTTTCTCTACTACGTCACACAGTGAGTTTCTTTCTCTGCTACGTCACACAGTGAGTTTCTTTCTCTGCTACGTCACACAGTGAGTTTCTTTCTCTGCTACGTCACACAGTGAGTTTCTTTCTCTGCTACGTCACACAGTGAGTTTCTTTCTCTGCTACGTCACACAGTGAGTTTCTTTCTCTGCTACGTCACACAGTGAGTTTCTTTCTCTGCTACGTCACACAGTGAGTTTCTTTCTCTGCTACGTCACACAGTGAGTTTCTTTCTCTGCTACGTCACACAGTGAGTTTCTTTCTCTGCTACGTCACACAGTGAGTTTCTTTCTCTGCTACGTCACACAGTGAGTTTCTTTCTCTGAACAGCTACTGTAACAGGTCATCAAAGTTGCATTTTGTGAAAATGTTCATTATAAACTAGGGCTACTTTCATTTTGCACTCTTTATTTTTCTAATAAATTTGATAAAAGTCTTTAAGGAATACAAAAATATAATTTTAGTGCTATTTTCTCTTTCCTGTACTCAGTTTCCTAATGCTGATATTGAAATAATAGGGCAAGCAACTACTATATATATAATTGTAGAAATTACTGCTGGGAATCTGCATATGAAATGTACACCTTTTACTGCCTTTAGTTAGCACTGTTAACTGGGTTATAAATAGTACAGCTGACATACTGAAAACAGAAAGCACTTTTTGACAGGCACATGCTATGAATGTGTGAAGTGTTCTAACACAATATTTAAGTTGGAAAGTTTTCATTAGAACTAGCCAAAGGGAAGAATGGTTTATTTCCTACTCGTCTTGGTTTAAGAATCCAGTCACTTAGAAAAACTTATGGTAAAGTTTTCTAAAAACAAATATTCATGCTACTATTTGGGTAAATGAATGATACATCCAGTCTATAAACATATTTTGATAGTGTTCATAGGCACTTTTAAGAAGATTGAGCTGTTCCCTTTGGATTAAGTAATCTCCTCCTGTGTATATGTGGAGAGGCAAAGGAAGTCATAGGACTAAGATACAAAATTGGAAAGTGTACTTTATATTTGTGCCACTTTAATAATATAAAGCTGTATAACACCAAGGTCAAGGGTTCGGATCTCCATAATCGCCAACTGCTAAAAAAGGTAATAAATAAATGAGGCTCATACTGGGTCATTTTGCTGAAGTCACCTACTAGAATTTGAAATTTTAAAGACTCTCTGAAAAGCTTGAACTATTGAGACAGAACAAAAAGATGCCATTCTCTTTGATGGTATGAACATAAAAATGATAATTAATAGGGCAGTATTTTTGCTGATGTTTTATATTGCTAGCGGGCAAACACTCAATAAATGTTACTATGCAGTCTGTTTCAATCTTTACAAGGTGTAGGTACAAGGACTGGTGATGACTTTCGTAAATGACATATATAAAATGTGCAGACATCATTATATTTTTATGGGCTGCAATAATTTGGCTTTCAAGCGTTTGTGGTGTTTTGTTTTCTTATGGCTGTGAAGCAACTATGACACAGATTTAATGCTGAACCACTCATCCAGATGACAGTAGAGGTGAGGGGAGTAGGGACAAATTTTTCTTCCTACACATTTGTTTTCAGGCATCTGCATTTGCCTGAGTATCTTGATACCATGGTGATAGCTTAGCAACAGCTAAATACAAATTAAGGTAATCTGTCATGCCAGCCTCTGATCACCAAAAGTTGGTAGGTGGGACACTGGGAAGAAAAATACAGATATTTAATGTTTAAGAAAAAAGAGACTTGTTCTCTCTGCCAACAGCTCTTGTCCACCTCTTCATCTCTCATTCATACATATATATATATATATATATGTAAAGAGATGAGATTCTAAAAAAATCCCAAACCAACACCAGAGGTAAAACAAAATTGAAAACTTTCCTTTTTTTTTTTTTCGGGACTCCAAAACTTTTCTTAAATAAGGAAAAAGCCAATAGTTTTTAACCTTTCTTGGATAGGAACTAATGATCACAAAGGTACATGAAATGTGTTTTGCAGAGACATTTCAAAGCATTTTTTCCAAACTAATGGACATTCCATTTTTGTTGATGACTATTAGAAGGACAAGGTTGCATAAAATATAAATACCTTTGGACTGGCAGGCTTGAATGACATGATGATACTGCCATTTCTAAAGTCAACATACTGTATGATGATGCCTTTCATGATCTTTATCATGATAATTTATATGCAAAGCAGAGACAATAAAATAATCTAAAAGGAAGAATATAACATTTGTAAAGTAAATAAAATCACCTTGATTTTCATGGCTGTTAATTTTATTTCAAATACTTACCTAAAAAATTGTAAAATGTAGGTTAAAGCAAATAGTTGTTAGCTAGTTGAACAGAGATGGCAGAAAAGACATCGACCTGTGTGCTGGCTCTGATACACCAATAGTGGCTGCCTGGAGTGCTGTGTTGAGAAGGATTCTGGGATTCTGTAGGAAAAAGGTCTGTGAATAATAAGCAAATGCCTACCAGGGCTGGGAGGGAGATTAGAGGATAAAAGAATCATTAAGTGGAATTGGGGAGGAGGGTAGCATGCACGTGTGGACGGGAAGAAGAGGTAGCCCAAAGCACTCAAATACAAACTTTAAATTAATTTTGTCTTACCCTTGATATTAAAATGAATGCAAATCTTACGTTCAGTTGCATAAGATATATGTTTGGTGTGTCATAAAAGTTTTAAGAAATCACTTGTAGTTGAATTACCTAATTTTAACTTTATAAAAAGAAGTATGTTCCTGGACAATGTTCATGTTCCTTATGTGGCTTCCCATAGCACCTGGCAGGCTGCTGAGTATTTTTAGGAGTCTCTAGACTCCATTTAGTGAAGCACACACCTTGAGATTAGTACAAGTAAAAATGTTGAAACTTGTGCATGACGATGTAAGATTCAGAGAAGTTAACTAACTTGTCAGTGGCAGAGCTGGAATTTGAAGATTCCAAAGATCAATTTCTTTTTGGGTTTTTTTGGTGGCTGGACTGTACGGGGATCCAAACCCTTGACTTTTAGTGTTATAACACCATGCTCTAACCAACCGAGCTCACTGGCCAGCCCCAAAGCCCAATTTCTTAACAAGGACTCTGCCTATATTCTTCCAAGGACTAGTACCAGGGTTCCTTGGGATTCAGGGTTTGGTACTAAGTTACTGATCTGAAAAAAGACTTTGGGGCCACAGAAGACCATATGGTAACTAGTTAAGTTGGCAATATCAGTATTTTTAAAAAAGAAAAACACTTTTTCTGTTTGGGATGATGGAAAAGTTTTGGAAAGAGATAGTAGCGATGGTTGCACAATAGTGTGAATGCAGTTAATGTCACTGAATTGTACACTTAAAATGATTAAAATGGCATATTTATGCTATGTATATTTTATCTTAGTAAAAAAAGTTTTAAAAAAGAAGAAAAAAAGAAAATCATGATTCATGGATCATGGGAAATTGGAAGATTAATATTGTTAAGGTGACAGTTATCCAAAATTTGATTTACATATTCAATGCAATCCCTATCAAAATCCCAGTAGGCTTTTTTTTTTTTTTTTCTTGGTAGAAATTGACAAGCTGATGCTAAAATTTCTATGAAAATGCAAAGGACCCAAAGTAGCCAAAACAATTTTGAAAAAGAAAAGCCATAATATAAATGGTGAAATCTCAGTAAGATTGATGGATTAGGGGCCGGCCCGGTGGCGCACTGCTATAGTGCGCTGCTTGGGAAGCGTGGCGGCGCTCCCACTGAGGGTTCGGATCCCACATACAGACCGGTTCCCGCTCACTGGCTGAGTGAGGCGCGGGAGCAACACCGAGGGTTGCGATCCCATTGCCGGTCCCGGTCCCGTACGGGGGCGACACTGAGGGTTGCGATCCGTTGCCGGACACGGAAAAAGACAAAAAGGAAAAAAAAAAAAAAGATTGATGGATTATATCAATGTCGATATCCTCGTTGTGATATTATAGTTTTGCGAGATGTTACAGTTGGGTGAAACTATAAAGGGTATATGGAATCTCTCTGTATTATTTCTTACAACTGCATGTGAATTTACGAATATCTTAGAATACAAAGTTTAATGAAAACAAAAAGAATTAAGCTGGAAGACTTATACTTCCCAATTTCAAAGCTTGATATAAAGCTATAATAATCAAGACAATGTGGTACTGGCATAAAGACAGACATAGAGATCAATGGAACAGAATTGAGGGTCTAGAAACAAACCCTCATATTTATTGTCAACTGATTTTCCACAAACTTACCAAGGCAATTCCAAAGGGGAAAGAATAGTCTTTTCAACAAATAGTTCTAGGACAATTGCACATCCACATACAAAAAAAAAATTAATTCAGTTCAGTGGTTTTCTTTTTTCTTTTTTTTTTTTTTTTTGTCTTTTTCTTGTGACCGGCCGCACCGAGCTCAGCCAGTGAGCGCACTGGCCATTCCTATATAGGATCTCCCGAGTGCGCCACGGGGTTGGCCCAGTTCAGTGGCTTTCAATGGAAGTGATTTTAACGCCCCCCCACCCCCAGGAAGGTTTGGCAATGTCTGGAGACAATTTTGGTTGTCACAATTGGGAACAGGAGTGCTA
The DNA here is from genome assembly GCF_000696425.1 of Galeopterus variegatus. Classification (NCBI taxonomy): domain Eukaryota; kingdom Metazoa; phylum Chordata; class Mammalia; order Dermoptera; family Cynocephalidae; genus Galeopterus; species Galeopterus variegatus. The sequence continues at coordinate 344,397 of NW_007727525.1, forward strand.
CTGGCATCTAGTAGGTAGAGGCTAGGGATGCTGCTAAACATCCTACAAGACAGGGCAGAACCCTACAACAAAGAATAATCCAGCCCAACATGTCAATAGTGCTGAGGATGAGAAACCTTGATTTCCTGATTTAGACCTTTACCTCACACCATACACAAAAATGAACTCAAAATGCATCAGAGATTCAAATGTAAGAGCTAAAACTATGGAAATTTTAGGAAAAACAACAGAGAAAATCATTGTAGCTTAGATATGACACCTTACGTATGACACAAAAAGCACAATCCATAAAAGAAAAAAATGCCAGTTAGTTCACTTGTGAGAGCATGGTGCTAATAACACCATGGTCAAGGTGCTAATAACACCATGGTCAAGGGTTTGGATCCCCAGACTGACCAAACAAAACATCATCAACAACAAAAATAAACAAAAAACAAGAAAAAAATGATAAATTGGATTTATCAAAATTAAAGACTTTTGCGCTTCAAAAGACACCATTAAGAAAATGAAGATAAGCCATAGACTGGGAGCAAATATTTGCACATCGTATATCTGATAAAGTACTTGAATCCAGAGAGGAATCAAGATGGCAAAATAGATGGTTCCCAGCATCACTCTCTCCCACAATCAACCAACTTACAACTATTTTAAAAGCAATGACAGCCAATCTGGGGCTGCTAGAGCTCAGGGGAAGAGGAGGAGAGACCAAGATAGTGCATGAAGGTGGGAGAAGCGCAATGAAAAAAGGGACTGCTCTGACTGTTTTGAGCACTGGACATTTTTTTTTTTTGTCTTTTTTCCGTGTCCGGCAACAGATCGCAACCCTCAGTGTCGCCCCCGTACCGGACCGGGACCGGCAACGGGATTGCAACCCTTGGTGTTGCCCCCGCGCCTCGCTCAGCCAGTGAGCGGGAACCGGTCTGTATGTGGGATCCGAACCCTCGGCGGGAGCGCTGCTGCGCTTCCCAAGCGGCGCACTAGCGCAGTGCGCCACCGGGCCGGCCCCAAGCACTGGACATTTCAAGGCTGGCCCTGGTGAGCACACAGAACAAGAGTCAGAAAAAACCGCAGCTGTGCCCTTTGTGTGAAGTTGCTTGGAGACTGCAGGGGAGAGGAGGGCCTTGGTGGACCCCAGGCCAGCAAGACCACTAATAGGGTTCTGTGGGCCCACATAGAAGCAAGGGGCCACAGAAAACTGAAAAAAGGAGCCACTCAAAGGCTGGTAAGTCATCGCAAGGGACCAGTACATGGCATGCCCCGTGGGAAGTGTTTGGAGTGTGGGGATAGGGGAGACTGGCCCACCAGGGGAACATTGGGGCATAGCATGGACAGTTGATCTGCCCTCCAATCAGCACAGGCCCACTCAGAGGAGACTGGTCAAGAATACAGAACTTCAGGGGTATAGTTTGCTGAAAAGACTCAGGCCCAGACCAGAGTTTCAACACAAGCCGGGTATATCAGACCTCACAAGACCCACAAGTGCTGAAAAGGTCAACAATTAGAATCTGAGCTGCACAAAAAGCCTTCCCCAGGAAATTAGCAGGAAAGCAGCAATTTAGCTAAACCACAGGGTTCAAGTGCTGGTCCTCACAGGAAGGTCCCCCATTTTAGAAGTAAGCAAAGGACAACAGACTAGTTTCAGTGCAGAGTTTAAGTGGTGGGGGTAGCTAACAATCCAACACAGAACTGAAAGAAAAACCAAAAAGCCCACAGATCAGAGACAAAGTTCTGATATTAACCAGCAAAGGTCTAATATCACCAAAGAACACCTATAAAACCCAGAAGATCTGGAAGCCCCTCACCCCCACCCCAGCTCCTGAGGGCCTTCGCCACTTCCCCTAATGTCCACATCCAGCCTGGTGATGACCATGCCACCACTAGACAACTGCTGGGCTCCCAAGCCAGGGTGGCAAGGGCCTCAGCCATGCCCCCCTGACATCCACATCCAGTGATGTACTGTGCCGCCAGAAGCCCCCCAGGCTCCCAAGCTAGGGTGGGGGGAGCTGAGGGCCTCAGACATGCACCCCCAACATTTGCATCCAGCCCAGCGACTACTGAGCCAGTGCTGGAAACCTCCCAGGCTCCTGAGCCAGAGTTGGGGGAGCCCCTGGGCCTTAGCCATGCCCCTTCACCCTCAGCAACCAGGCAAGCAAAGAAGCCGTCCATGGGCCAGCCCCTCCCCAGCAGCTCAACCTCCATCCCTCTATACCCCTCCCACCTCCCCCTCCCATTGCTCTGCAACATCTTTGAATGTAAAATAATAATAATAAATTTTAAAAAAAGAACTTGCACCCAGAATATATAATGAATGCATATTACTTAATAATAAGACAAGCAAACAACAAAGAAATAGGCAAAAGATCTGAATAGGCATTTCACCAAAGAGGACATACAAATGGCTACTATGATGAGAAGACGGTTAACATTATTAGCCATTAGGGAAATGCAAATAAAAACCACAATGAGATATCACCTACTAGAATAGCTATAACAAAAAAGACAGAGAATAGGGCCGGCCCGGTGGCGCACTGCTATAGTGCGCTGCTTGGGAAGCGCGGTGGCGCTCCCGCCAAGGGTTCGGATCCCACATACAGACCGGCTGCTCACTGGCTGAGCGAGGGGCGGGAGCAACACTGAGGGTTGCAATCCTGTGGCCGGTCCTGGTCCGGTACGGGCGCGACACTGAGGGTTGCGATCCGTTGCTGGTCACAAAAAAAGACAAAAAGGAAAAAAAAATAAAAAAGACAGAGAATACCAAAAAAAGACAGTCAAGGATATGAAGAAACTGGAATCCTCAAGCATAGCTCATGGAAATGTAAAATGATATAGTTATTTTGGAAAACCGTTTGGCAATTTATAGAAATTAGGTATTTTTTACAAAACGTTAGACATAAATTTACCATATGACCCAGCAATTTTACTCCTAGAGATCTACCCAAGAGAAATGAAAACATATGTCCACACAAAGACTTGTACTTGAATGTTTATAGGAGCATTATTCATAATAGGTAAAAAGTAGCAATTTCCCAAATGCCAATCAATTGGTAAATGGATAAACAATACACCATGTATTTGTACAATGGAATACTATTTAGCAATAAAAAGGAATGAAATAATGATACACGCTACAACTGGATAAACCTCTCAAGTACCTTACATTAAGTGATAGAAACTAAATGCAAGAGAATAAATATTGTATAATTCCATTTATATAAAATGTCCAGAAAAGGAAAATTTACAGAGAGATTAGTGGCTGTCTAGGATTGAAGGTGGGAGTAGAGGCTGACAGCAAGTGGACACAAAGGATTTTTTCATTTTAAAACTGAATTGTGGTGATGCTCATACACAACTTTGTAAATTTACTAAAAAACACTGAATTGTACACTTAAAATAGGTGAATTTTAGGGTATACAAATTATATTTCTTTTTTTTTTTCCTTTTTGTCTTTTTTTCGTGTCCGGCAATGGATCGCAACCCTCAGTGTCGCGCCCGTACCGGACCGGGACCGGCAACGGGATCGCAATCCTGGGTGTTGCTCCCACACCTCGCTCAGCCAGTGAGTGGGAACCGGTCTGTATGTGGGATCTGAACCCTCGGCGGGAGCGCCACCACGCTCCCAAGTGGCGCACTGTAGCAGTACGCCACCGGGCCGGCCCTACAAATTATATTTCAATAAAGCTGGGTTTTTTTTTTTTCCCTTTTTGTCTTTTTTCATGACTGGTAACGGGATCGCAACCCTCGGTGTCACGCCCGCACCGTGCTCAACCAGTGAGCGGACTGGTCTCTATATGGGATCTGAACCCTTGGTGGGAGCGCCGCCACGCTCCTAAGCACCACACTCTACCGAGTGCGCCACCGGGCCGGCCCAATAAAGCTGGTTTTAAAAAAGAATGCACTTAAAGCAATCCTAATCTGCAAAAAAAGGAAAGAAGAAAGAAAAGCACAGTATAGAACTGCAGAAACAGGTGGCAATTAGGAAGCTCAGGATAAATTGGTCGTATTCTACAAACACAAGTGGGTTTAAGTCACTGAGCAATTCATGACATAAGTGGGGATGGTGGGCAAGGAGAAATGCCTAGAAAAGTGAGAAGTAATGCAAACAGTAAAGTTACAATAGTTAATTTAGGGAAGGAAAGGTTGCCAATGTAGTTTAGTTCTTTGAGTAGGATGCTGTTTTCTAGTTAATTTGAAGATTTAAAGAAAACAAACAAGGCAGTGAGAACAAACACAATAGGCTCATATTGTTATAACATGAAAGATGAGTCAGATAAAGATTATTTTGCTTGTCTCCCTGTGAACAAACCCTAAGAAGCTTCCTTCTCCCAACTCTTTGAAGAAGTGAAGATAGCTTCTCATCTCCTACAAAACGGTTTCCCCATGGTCTTGGCCAAAAGAGAAGCTATGACAAGTGACTGAAGGTCCTTTCTTGTGCTAGGAGACTGTGAGCTTCAGTAGGAAGGAAGAGTCATCATATTGAAGTGTGGCTGGCTGAGAACTTACATTAAAGCTGAGAAAATACATAGAGGGGTGAGTTTGTCTTGAGCATCACCTTATGGTATGGAAACCACCAAGGCTGTATCAATTAAGAAGATTAATAATTCGAGCTGAAGAATTTTACGGTAATTTTTTCCATAGTTTAAACCTGCTACTGTGAAGAACCTATAGGGGCACTATTTTTCCAAGTCAAAGACTTTCTTAGTAGCAGGTTGGGACTTCATAAGTTAACCTATTTACATATACCGATTTAAACCTGAAAAACCATCCAGGAATAGAAATTCAGATGCCTTGTTTAGAATTTAAGCAACTCATTAATAATGGTTATGAAGGCTGCAGCACACTGGGAAAATGTTTATCATGTGTTATGTAATAACAGCAGGACCCAAAATTGAATTTATACTATAATTGACTTCCACACAAAGATATGTGTGGTGGAAAGGGCTGGAAGAAATACAAACGAAATGATAATATTGATTATATTAGAAAGGTTATTGCAAATATTTTTTTCTATTTTCCAAAATTTCTAAATTGGTCATTTACTTAAATGTGTTTAAAATGTGAAATTTAAGCTACCCTAACAGTCAAGGCAGTGGTGAGCCCAGGCAGTGGTTCACTTGCAGGATGCACAGTGATGGGTATACTGTCCATCTTCGATGTGAGAAGATCAAGTTAAGAGAAAGCTAGATGTAGTATTTCCATGAAGATGGAGTCAGCATCTCCAAAAAGAATGAAAACCTGAGAAACGTTCTTTTTGTGCAAAGAAAAAGAAATGTACATCAAGGACAAACATTCCTCCACCAGTAGAAGCCTAAGACCTAGCACTTCAGAGCTCCAAGGCAGGTGGGGTGAACTAAGGGAGGGGTGGATTCCACTTATCAGTTCTGGCCTCTCCCTGGTGATACTTGTTGTTAAGTCACCTTTAGAAGTCTGTAATCTCCCTAATGGAAAGGCAGAACCCATTCTGAAAGAATAAAACAGTTAATATGAGAAGGGATCAGGACTTAAAGAAAGAGGTAAATAATTACCTTGTTTGAGTGCTTTGTGTTTTTAAAAGAAAGTACAAACAACTTTATAATTAATAAAACATGATTAACAATAATGGAAACTATTAATAATAATGGAACATGTCCTCAATTTCAAAACTACATCATTAAAAAAAATGACAGTGTCTTCACAATTATTCAACTGTACCAAACGGATTAAAAACAAACTCAGGCCAGCACTGGCCTCTTGTGCTTTGGTGAAAGTGTGGCATGCCTTCTCTAGATCAACAGGCAGTCCTTACGGATTCTAAAGATCAATCCTGGAGCTTATATTGGTTAGAAAGGCGATCATAACAATAAGATTTCTAGGTGGGAAGACAAATGACGAGGCAGAAAAGGTCCTTCCTGAAACTAAGAACTCCAGAAGGCACTTAGAAAGGATCTTTTGGAAAGCAAGGTTCTGCTTATTAGTAATGGACCTGCTGATTATCTAGTTTTTTTTTTTAAACAAAGTATCCCTTGGCTGCAATTTTGTTGATTAAATACACGTGCCCCCACCAACCTGCTTACCCAAAGACATCTTCGGTATCTACTTGACAGGTTTTGAAAGGAGATCATGAAGGATTATTCGGATTACTTTCTGGTCACCAGAGTTCAATGTGTTATATACACTGGGCCTAAAAAGTGTCCTACATATTTTTGGAACATTTCATGCTAACATACTCATACCTGTTTTTTAGCCCATCTGTAGGTGTTACCCACATCTTGGGCCATAGCAATAAATAACATTTTCATAGATAAGATAAAGTCACAAACACTGGAGAATGAGACAATGTCACTAATCACTTATTTATTTTGTTCTGTTTTATTGGTGGTACAGGGATCTGAATCCTTGACCTTGGTATTATAACAAGTTAGAAACCCACTGAGATCACTGGCCAGCCTCTCTAATCACTTATTTTCATTCCAAAAAAATTTTTTTTAGCAGCTGGCTGGTACAGGAATCAAATCCTGGCTCTTGGTCTTATCAGCACCATGCTTTAACCAACTGAGTAACCAACCAGGCCTACTTTTAGATGTGACCAGCCACACATGTGAGTAAAAACAACAGAAGAGAATTTAGTGTAAAACTTAAAACAAAGCTAATGCATTTGATAATCATAATCCTTATCATCTTTTTTTTTTTTGTCCTTTTTGAGACCGGCCGCACCGTGATCAGCCAGTGAGTGCACCAGTCATCCCTATATAGGATCCGAACCTGCGGCGGGAGCGCTGCCACGCTCCCAGCGCCACACTCTCCCGAGTGTGCCACGGGCTCGGCCCAATCCTTATCATCTTTTTTTTTTTGTCCTTTTTGAGACCGGCCGCACCGTGATCAGCCAGTGAGTGCACCAGTCATCCCTATATAGGATCCGAACCTGCGGCGGGAGCGCTGCCACGCTCCCAGCGCCACACTCTCCCGAGTGTGCCACGGGCTCGGCCCAATCCTTATCATCTTTCAAAGTAACTAATCGTGAATGGTAAATAGCTCACTATCTTATCAATATCTAATTGATATTGTTCTTATGCCAGAGAACAATTTTTCTAAGTTGAGGAATTTAAAAGAAGAGGATTTCCTGGGGCAGGAAACTGTTTTGGTAGTTTCTGAGGAAATAGAAATGTTTAGAAAAGAATGGGGTGGGGGCGGTTAAGAAAGAGCTGTATCAGACCCTGAGGAAGGGTAGTCGGAGAAGAGGGATAGAATCAGAACAGAAGTGGTCACAGGCAACAGGGGCAAGCTGCAATAAGAAATACTGCAGACAAGTGGGGGGCAGCACATTTCACAATGAGGACACCATCTGTGAACTTGAAGAAGCCATTTCAGTAGCGTAAGGCAGTGAGAGACCTGATGTATTTGTTCAAGTATTCTCTGAGTGCCTGGAGTGTGGCACTGGTCTAGATGGTGGGGACCTGGTAGTGAAGGACCGATTGCAAGAGTTAAGGAGTTAGTAGACTGTAGGACGGTTCGTTGGTAAAGCTGGAAGGAAAAAATGGAGGTAGAAGGATAAACAGGGCAAAGTGAGGAATTTTATTTCAGGAAGTAGGAGAACTGAGTCAGCGGAGGAGACACTGAAGATTCATAGTCAGCGGAGGAGACACTGAAGATTCAGGAGTAGGGACATGAAGGAGACAGGAGGTGACAGGCTTGAAATCTTTGGAGAGGAGGAAAGAGGTTTATTCTTTGGAAAAAGAAGCAGAAGAAGAAAGAGGCACTACCTGGAAAGACCCTCTGGTGGGAGGCTGGGTGTGTGGGCAAGACAGTCAGTCAGAGGTGGTCTTCTCTGCCAGTTTCTGCATCGGTAAACGGGGGAATAACACCTGCCCCCGAGGGTGTCTGCATGGATTAAAACAAGACATTATGGTTAAGGCCCTGAGCAGAATGCCTGGTACACGGGAACCCTCACTACTGCAGCTTTTATTACACTCAAGAAAAGAAAAACTGACCGGGAGAAGAGTACAAGTGGGTTCATGGCCCTAAAGTCAGGGAGGTTTGGAGGGCCAACTGGCAAGTTTGGGAGGCCTAGGTGGAGGAAATCAGGACAGTGGCTAATGAATGAATTCTTCCCCTTAGCAAGACACTGGGAATGGGGGTGGGTGATGGAGAGGGAGCAAAGGAGATGTTCCAGGGCCATTAACCCTACCTATTCATTTCCTCACTAGCTATCCCCAGGCAGCATGCTGAGAAGTGTGATTAGGGAATGTCTTGGTGCCCCAAATTTCTCCTTAGAGATTGTCTGAAATTATAGGAACTTAATACGAACTAATAAATAGATAACTCTGAAGAAGGGACATGGAAAAAGGCTATCACTATTCCATACTTTATAGTGAAGCAGCCAACAAATTAGGTTTAATAAAAACTTGCCAAGATGCCCAAGAAGTGAGAAATCTCCTAAATATCACCTGAGCAGAGAGGCCGGGCACCACTGGGGGCAGAGGCAGAGCTGTGTCACTCACCAGTGAGGGTGGAGCTGCTGCTCCCAGGGTTCCAGGGGCCAGGGAGTCAGGATGGCAAGGGACAAGAAGTGGAATAACAGACCTGAGAGCAGCTGGGAAGATGAAATGCAGGTAGGAAAGGTCCCAAAGAAAGCAGAAAGGCGGTGTCGAAACAGAAGAGTCCAGGGTTACATGACACATAAAGGAGAGCCTGTGAGGCAGCTTAGCAAGAAGCTTGCCACTAAGTTTCCTGTATTCCTTCAGAGCCTCTCTTTGGGTTTTGCCTCCCTCCTCCCGGAATCTCACACAGCATCTTTGCTATTTAAAATAGACAGTCAGAAATGGCAGACTTTCAGAAAATAAAACGAACCTGGAAGGAACTTCATACATTCTCTCTCTCTCTGGCTTTTTTTTTTCTTTTTTTGCGGCTGGCTGGTACAGGGTTCTGAACTTTGGTATTAGCACCACATTCTACTGTGTGAGCTAACTGGCCAGCACACATGATCTCTCTGAATCTCATTTTACAGTTGAGGAAATTGAGGCTGAGATGGAAGTGACTTGCTCAAGGTCACACAGCAAACCAGATGTTAAACCAGAATTAGAGGAGCCCTAGAATCCTGCCTTGTGCCCTGCAGTGCACAACCATCTGCTTAATGAAACTTACAGCTCACTGAAGCTCCTGCACATCCACAGAACACAAAGCATGACTCCTCCTTTGTGGAAGTTAATGATTAAAACCTAGTCTGAAATAAAGCATCTTAACCATAGTTACTAATTAAGCCAATTTCAGTGAGAAAAAACATTTCAAACAGAAGAGTGGAGTTTTCTCTTAAGCTAAATCTATAAACCTTCAAATTGTAGTAGCATAAACCATACAAGTACAATATTTCAAGTACACTTAAAAAAATTTCATAATACAGTACCTTAACCTCTGTAGCTTTACGTTTTCTCTTCATTGAATACCACATGCTGGGCCCTGATAAAATGGTTTTGTAACTTTTGGGGGGAGGAATTTAACTAAAATAACTTCACTTAGTGTTTGAGTGAGCTAGGTAATAAAATCTGTTTGCTGTGTTCGCTGTCTCCAAATAGGGCTGTAATTACACTACATAAGGAAGAAAGGTAGCTGAGTCTCAATCTAGATCATTTATGTAAACTCAGCCTTCTTGTCAACGGTGTTCTCATATTGCGTGCATACAAACCACAAAAATCATCTCCTATGAACCACACAGAGACAGTGTCCGATTGCAGGCCTGTGAGATTGCTTATATTCACTCTGTAATTGGATGTCTGTGGTTCAAGACCAAAATTTGACATTTTGAGGTTAAAAGAAAACTCTCACCAATGAATTCCCCAGTACAACAATTATATTTGTGAAACTTGTAAAAATTGAAGGTATTATCTAAACCAACTATTACAAACAAATACATTTTACTTGAGAAAAGCTGCTTTTTCCTTAAAAAAAATGTTTGGTTCTTTGAAATTTGTTTGAAAAAAAAATTGATAATCAAGAAAGAAAAACAGGCAATTCCTAACAATGAAGTTAACATTTGATAACATTTTAATCTCCTACTTCAAATATTTGGCAACTTTTCAGCAACTTTTCTAAAAAAAAAGTTACAAAAACTGTGAAGCACAAAGTATATTCATATTGTATCTATAAATACAGAGACATAATTACAAGGTGACAAATAAAGCATATTTTTCTTAATTCTTTGAATTATTCTCCATTACAACAAATTGGTCACTGGTTTTTGATTTGACAGTCCTCCCTGGCAGGCATTGATGGTGTTCCTCTTGAAACCTGCAGCTTCCAGCTTGCTCTGTCCTCTCTAGAAGGAAAACCACAGGCCACCGCCCTGGCGCCATCCCTGGCTCGGTCCAATCAATAAGGACTTATTTCCTGTCCATTTGCTGAGGTCACAGGAGCAAATCTCATTAATTATTTCTGCTACTGCAGCCTCAAGTGTGCTTCTGGCATGACAAGTGGAAACTGCTTGACCTTTTTTTCTTCTAATTTTGTCTGTAGCAGTTTCAAAAAGAAGATAGTATTCATTTAGCAATGTGATAAAAAGAAGGAAAAAATGTATATGTTTTTAAAGTCATTACACATTTAGATATTTCATCATGAAGACTCTCTCGATCCCCTCATTCCCTAGGTTTTTCAGCCTGTGAACAATAGTGTCTTTTTAATTTGGTGTCATGAAAATCTGGTCACCGCAAACACAATGTTTTCTAAAGCAGATCTGGCCTCTGAGGGAGGAAAGCTCTCCAGGGCCTCCAGTGCCTTGTTTCCATGGTAACGACACAGGTCAATAGCTGAAGTCACACCTTTGCCAGCTTTGATTGTTTCTCGCAACTGTTAAGAAACAAATGCACGATAAAAGTCAGTTTTTAAGGTATGCAGTAAGCACCACAATTAAATTGGGGAGGGGAGGGGAGGTGGAAACAAAGAAAGAAAGAAACAGTATAGGTTCGGTATTTCTGCTACATTATTTTGAGGAAAAGAGGACATCATTCCCCAACGATCTTGAGGCACTAACATTCCCTAAGGCTGCTCGATGTCTGAGCTCCAGAGCAGCACAACAGGCTCCAATCAGCCTAATTACACCTCCTCCCGACTCCCACCCCTCGATATCTTGATATCTTGAAATGTGCTCGGGGATGGTGGCAATGAAGGCGGGAGGGCATTTCCAACTCTGGCATTTTGAATTCAGCAGCCTGAAATTCTTATGAGAAAGGCTTCAATTACATCTTAGCTAATCACTTTTTTATTTTATACACCATATGTTGACACCATAGTCCATATGAAAATTCAAGAAAGATACATATAGGTAGTATTAGATCTGAAGCACCGGTCATCCCTATATAGGATCCGAACTGCTACATTTTAAAAACTAAAACATTTTATTTGACTGGGAAGACCAAACAAAAACATCCTTTGTAAGGAATAAACTCTTGCTGACAAACGAAGTTGACTTCCAATCTCTCTCTCTCTCTTTTTTTTTTTTTTTTGTCCTTTTTGAGACGGCCGCACCGCGCGCTCAGCCAGTGAGCGCTGTGAGCGCACCGGTCATCCCTATATAGGATCCGAACCGGCGGCGGGAGCGCTGCTGCACTCCCAGCGCCGCACTCTCCCGAGAGCGCCACGGGCTCGGCCCCCAATCTCTCTCTTTGATGATGAGAAAGGAACAATAAAATGGTTACACTTTAGAGCTAAAAAAATTCATAATTATTTGGTCTGCCCACTTTCCCTTGCCCAAGTTCCGTCTTCTCTTTCTCAGTGAATGCCTTAACTGTCTGCCTGATTCCCTAAGTCAGAAACCTGGGAGTCCTCTTCATCCCCCACATCCAGTCTGGCACCAGGGCAGTCCCAGGGTTGCTCACCTGTGACTAAACTTTCTGGCCCTCAGAGATCAATCGGGTGGGGCCAGGTGACAGATCTACTCTATGAGATGTGAATGCTGCATGTCACTTCTGGGCTGCAGTGTTTAACGCTTCAGGTAAGTCCCTCTAGAGCTTTCCCTCTGGCAGGTCCACCAGCCACATTGGAGGTGCTCCTCAGCCTACATCCCTGAGTGACCAAAATGAGCACACCATAGTGCCTCTCCTACCTGCAACAGACATGTAGTGTGGGCAAGAAACCCAACTTTGTTGTTTTAAGCCACCAAGATTGTGAGATTATCTGTAGCCATTTTGACTGATAGAGGCAATAAGTCCTAGTCATTCTCTTTCAGTGCTCTCAAATTTATCTTTTACTCTTCATTCCCACTGCCACTACATTAGTTCAGGCTATCATCATCCCTCGCCTAGGTTATTTTTTGCAATCACCTCCTAAAGAGTCTTCCCATCACCAGTTCTGCACCCTTGGACTCCATCTGCCATGCCATCAAGGAGATCTTTATAAAATGCAAATACGATCTTGATTAAAACCCTTCACTGCCTTCCAATAGCTTTAAGAGAAAAGTCCAAGCTCTTTCATGAGGCATTGAAGTCTCTCTCCAATCTAGTTCTTGCCCAGCCTCATTTTCCCCCGCTTTCCCCCTTCATCATGTATTTAGGGGAACTAGTTGCAGTTCTCAGAGTTGACTTACCATTTCCCCCTCGGCTGTCCTCCCCCATCCCCCACAAGCCCTCCAGATTCCACCTGGGTGAAATGCACTCAGCTAGGATGACGGTCCTAAGGGGCCAAGTGCCCCTCTTCCTCTGGGCTCCTGAAGTACTCTGTGCACATCTGGAGTACAGCATTTATTATATGGCGTTGTATTTTAATTCTCCATTCACTTACCTATCTCTTCATGAGACTTTAAGCTACTTATTGCATAATGTATGAAACATGAATGAATAAAAGAAATAAACTGATATATTCCTCTAATTATACAGCTGAGAATAGAGGTCCAGAGAAACTCAGTCACTTAAGATCACAGATGAAAAATGGCAAAGCTGAGATCAGAAGCCAGGCTTTCTAGTACCTTGTCCAGCGGCACTTAACACTAAACTCCATCAGATTCTTAGCATTCCACAGACATCTCCACACTGCATATGACCTTGGGTGTATTCCAGCCTAGGTTTCCCTGGTTTCTTGCCAATCACTGAATGCATGAAGGCACTGAAATGGTACTGAGTATCAGAGGAAGCCAGATTCAAACTCCCATTCTAGCTTTATAGTCTTAGGGATGCCATTACCTACTGTTGAGAAAATAAAATAATTTAATCAGGCCCTCTTGCCTTAGGTCTGGTTGGGGGTGGTGTGGTGCATTCTTTGTAAGCAAACTATGTGTGGAGGGGAGTGGAGTTAGGGCGCATGTGCAGCGCGGCCACTTGGCTGGTGTTGATTGCCTTGGTTGTCTACCACGCGTGGCCATGCTCTCCAACCTGTGGCTTCCAAGGACCTGTTTGCTGGTTACCTAGCTCACAGGCCTGCATGTGAGGGGTCTGGTGACCCAGCCTGGCATGTGAAGGGTTGTGACCCTGCCTGCAACGGGCTTGAGGGGTCTGTGAGCTCCAGACAATTGGCCCAATCAGCAGGATTACGGGCAGGTAAAAGAGCTCTACACCTACTTTCAGTTCTAAATGGGGATAATATCAATCTCTTGTAGGAATGTTGGGGGGACTACATGAGATAGTGCAGAGTACTTGATAGCATCTAAATCATCACTGATTCTCAAATGACTTAGTTCTCGCTCCTCAAGCCCTTAGCCATTGCTAAGAAAGCCATCCATTCCACCAAGATCAAGTCTATTTTGGCTTAATACACAACCTTAAAGGTAGCTGGACTTAGATCAGAGCAGTCTTACAGATAAAGAAGAAATAGAGAGAGAGAGAAAGAATGAACACTCCCCTATTTGCATTCTTTCACCTCCCCAAATCTAGATTAAACAGACCAATATTCACTCTCCTCCCATTCTAGACTTCTAAGTTGATACCGCAGGCATGTGGATATCTGCATGACTAAACTAGATGTTCAATTTACAAGTATTAATTGAGCACCTACTGTATGTAAAGAGTAGAATGATCCTTCTCTATGAATCAGGAGCTAATTAAGGGTAAACTGTGAAAAGCAGCAAACGGAAGGCACAAATGTAGGACTATTGCTGTTGAGAGGAATGAAAGAAGGCCCTACAGAGTAAGTGAGGTTTGAGATATGTCTTATGAATGTTGATAAACAGACATATGGGGTCAGGGGCAGCAAGGGGATTGTAGGGAAAGAGAACAGCTTGAGCAAAGTCACAGAGGAGACCAAAGAGTGCAGAGTGCCCAGGGAATGAAAGCATTGGTATGACACAGCTTGCAGGGGTAGGAGTTAGAGGACCCAAGGAGGCTCCAAAAACCAGGCTAAGACATTTGTGGTTTTTTTCAAATTTTTTATTATAGAGTTAAAAAAAAACAGGCTGGCCAGTTAACTCAGTTGGTTAGCACACAGCCTTATAACATCAAGGTCACGGGTTTGGATCCCCATACCGGGCAGCTACCAAAAAACCCAGAAAAGTTGAAAGGCTGTGGCTCTTAGCTAAATCTGTCCCCTGTTTTTGTAAATAAAGTTTTGTTGGAACATGGGGATGTCCATTCATTTATGTATTGTCTATGGCTGCTTTTATGCTATAAGGACAGAGCTGCAAAGTTAGACTGCATGACCTGTGAAGGTTAAAATACTTACACTTTGGCCTTTACAGAAAAAGTCTGCTGACTACTGGGTTAGCACAACGAATGGCCATATATTCTCTACCTAGATTCAACAATTGTTAATATTTTGTCATTTTTGTACTATCCACAAGTGTGTGTTCTCTGAACCACTTGAACGTAAGCTGCAGGCAGTGTTATACTGGTAAATTAGCTCAGGATTGGGGGCGGGCGGCGGGGTAAAAACCGTAGTTGTAGCATACGCAGACGTTTGTGGTACAAATACTCCCATCATGGCTGATTTCAAGTTACCAAGCGTCCTGGGATGACAAAATTCTTGAATATTTAACAATAAGTTGAGTTGTTAGGACTTGGCTAGGGCATGTCATTGGCTGCAGGATGCTTCATCCTTGTTTTGATATGTATCTCCTAAGATAAGAACCTTCTTCTATATAATCACAATACCATTATCACAGCTGAGAAAGTTAACTAGAAAAGTTAATTAGAGAATTCCCTAATAATATCTAACATCTAATCCATGTGCAAAATTCTCCAATGGTTTCCAAAAAAAATGTTTTAGCCATTTTTTTTCAAACCATGATCAATCCTACTTCATACACCACATTTGTTTGTTATCACACTTTAATCTTTTTTTCCTCTATGACATTGTCATTTTGAAAGAACCAGGCTGTGCTGTAGAATGTTCTACATTCTACATTTTTCTGATTGGTTCACTTACTTTGTTCCTCTATGAACTTTTTTCAGCAAGGCTCAGCTGAATATTTGCTTTGGCTAATAGGATATTTAATCCTATGATGATGGGCAATTCAGATAAGGGCAAAACAGAAATCAGGAGGATATCACTGAAAGTTACTCAAGTCCTAAAAGTTATTTTCTCTCACACAATGAATATTTGACTCTATTCAATACTAAAATCCACAGAGTTGGGCTCACAGGGCTTTGCATACATAGTAAGGGATCTGATAGCTTTCATGTATAAAATGCCCATTTCATGACTCACCAGTAATATAATCCTTCTTGGAAATTATTATTCCTCATAGATATCTGTAAACACTCCTACAAACTAAACATAAACTACTGGCTCAAAGGAAATCCTTTAGATATAACTAATAAACCATAAATGAAACTCATTTTTACTGTAAACTAGAATAGGTAATAGAGATCTCAACAAGAATGATCTTGATATCCTTGTAAATAAATGTGACAAAAGACACATTAAGGAGGAGTTCCTCAACCTGACCATAAGATTCACCTGGGGGATTTAAAAATGCAGATACCTAGGCCTTTACACCTGGAGAAGGATTGAATAAGGCCTGAAAAATACTTGGAAGCACTTTACTTGCTGGAGCATGTATTTTGAGTTACTGTATTTTAAAGTAGTTGTGTTACATTTATACTGTTCTAACCACACTTTCAACTGGTTGTTTTTGCAATGATCAAATTCAACAGGCATTCAGTGGATACCTATATGACCTAGGCATATAGTAGGGGCTGGAGATACAGACAGAAATATAGTTGCTGCCCCCAAGGACCACCGGTTAGATGGGCAGTAATAGACCTGTGGAACCAGAGAGAGTTAAGTGGAACACTGGTGGGCTGGACGCATGACCTTGGTACTAATAGCTGCAAGAGGAAAGACCACAATTTTTTTTAAAAAGTTCTTTTCACATCTTCATTCACCTATATTTCGACTGGGCAAAGCCCAAATTGATGCATAGATAGAACTTTCCATATTAGAATGTGGCTAGAAGTTCTAGTATGCCCACTCTGGCCCTATGGCTTAAAAAAAACTGTAGCCAGAGGATAAACAGCAAAAAAAAAAAAAAAAGGTAAATTATCAGTTCGTTTTATTTCTCTGCTATCTAATTAAGTCAACTGAATAATTATATAAGTGCAGTATCACCTGAAATAAATTAAGTCCAAATCCCCTGCTAGAGGATCCAATTAAAGATATTAACAAAGAGAGAAGATACAAAGTACTTAAGGTTAAGTGCATTTTATTTAACATTTATTAAACAACTTCTGAGTGATAAAATGTTGCTCTTATGAGACCCTTTTGAGAAAATCATTGTGTCTCTGAAAATTTCTTGGTTCAAAAGTCCTTTTAAAATATTAAAAAGAAGCTCCTGGCATTGGTACTGAGTAGGTACTTAGTAGAAGTGGAGGCAGAAGCCACTTCTGCCCAAGGAAACCAGTGAAAGACTTTAAGACTGGGAGAAACCCCAACAGAATCTTAACCTCTCACCTCATTTCGCAGGAGAGGCTACTGGGATGAGAGAGGCTAAGTGATATGGACAAGAGTCCACAGCACATTTGTGAAACAGCCTGCGTTTTATTTCTGCACATCCAGAGCTCTTCCACCCTATAGCACTAGAAAAGGCTTGGACATAACCCCAACTTTTCTTTCACCCAAAGGGTCTAGGCAGAGTGCTCAGAGAGAACAGAGATGCTCAAACTCATCTGCAACATGGGGTTAAACAATATGTTAAAGTTTTTTCATGATTGAAAACACATCAAGGATAAGAGGAAATAAATGGCAGCCATGCTGTTACGGGGAGAGACCACATACTCCTAACCAGGTGATAGAAATGGACCATGCTTCCTTAATGAAGATTATGAAGCAGGCAGAAAGGCAAGATGCAATAGTGACAAGGCACTTCAACAACTGAACATCTGCTGAAACTCACATTCTGTAGACAAATTCTTAGTGTGCCTAACTGATGT
Organism: Galeopterus variegatus; assembly: GCF_000696425.1. Taxonomy (NCBI): domain Eukaryota; kingdom Metazoa; phylum Chordata; class Mammalia; order Dermoptera; family Cynocephalidae; genus Galeopterus; species Galeopterus variegatus. Next base: position 361,715 of record NW_007727525.1, read on the forward strand.
ATCAGAAGACAGAAGCACTTTTGCTTAAGAATGATGACATAATTGGATGTAATGCTGATAGAAATATTTCAAAAAAAAAAAAGTCATACCATCTTGATATTAGAAGCAGGGAAAGAAAGTACTAACAGGCATGGTTTTAGACACCCTACATTAGAAAAGTGCATTGCGAAAATAAGTTTCGTGAAAAGATTGCCATGATTCCAAGAGATCATAAGTGAAAACATAGTTCCTGGGTGTTGGGCGTCTCTAAAAAACTAAATTCCGACAATGTTAATAATTAATATGAAAGAGACCAAAGGAAGTGAAGAATGAGCTCTCCCAGGGCTCAGATTCTAAAGGGTCCAGGTGCAAAAGGTGGAGCACACACAGTGATCAGCTCCACTGCTGAGCCGAGTTGAGCACTTGCTCTGCACGAAGCACGACTGTGAACACAGGACACGCTCCCTGAGTTGAAGGAGCTGACAAAGGAGTGGTACAAAGCTGTAAAAACTGTGCTGGAAATCCACCCCTATGCATTATCACCAGGACACTTGTCACAAATGTTTTTTGTGCTGTTTTTTAAAAGTGTTTTAAAGTGCTGTACCTGATAGAAAAGTGTTCATAACCAATCAACCTTGTCAGGAAGGCCAAAACCCAGAATCCAATAAAGACTGACAGAGGTGCATGGGGGGAAGAGATAATGACAAAAATCAGGGGCTTAAAAATGTAAAGGCTGTAAATCAAATAAAAAGAACAAGTATACCCCAAATTTGCAAAAGATAATATATTATTAAGAGAAGACAAAGAGGAAATAGAACAACTATAGAATGAGTTAAAAATTGTAAAGACTAAAATAAATTCCATGAAGAGGGGCCTTTAAGGACAAAATATGCATTCAAATAGCCAGTTACAGGTTGTCAAGGAGGCCTTGGATGCAGCTTCCACCCTGGGAATCAGCTTTCCTCTAGCTTCTGGTGTCCTTTCCTTTCCAAGATCACCCACACTCCTATTCCAAACGTATTACAGTCTAGAACAGATAACTGTGTAGCACCCAGAGAGGCCCCTCCTCACCAGCAGTTTTCTCACTCCCTTTGCCTGATACTCTCCTCAGGCCACCTTCTGGCACTGCCCCTCTCTGTCCTCTTCCTCACTCCAGACACCTAACTCCAAGTCTCGAGCACCTTCACAGAGGCATCCGCCCACTTCTATCCTGCTCTTGCGTGTATGGAATGCACAAGAATGTCCTTCCCAGCTACTGAAAGACTCAGAGACGAGCGATTCAACTGACTCGTGTCTTTAAACACACGACAAAAGAAACAAATGAGGACAAAGGTGCGTTTTGGAACATAGACCAGTGAACTCATGGACAATTTATGACAAAATTCCACAGAGCATTATTACATAGATAGTTTGCCATCTCCAGGGGGGGGGGGAAGCAATGGTAGCCCCAGGATAAGTGGGTCACAATAAATGTCATGACAAAATACTCTCTTTTTTTGATATGGCCACTTGGTTGTTAGTTTCAGAATTAGCAAAGATACAGTATATTTGGATTTTCAAAACTTAGTCTTTCATAGATAAGGCACAGAAATGAGGTCTGGACTAGAGTACGGTAATATGGATTTGAATATGTAAAACAACTATTCCTAGAAAATGTTTAGTAGTGTATTTATATTGAACAGGAAAGCAATCTCCAGTGTCATGCTACTGGGATTCATTTCTTTCCCTTATCACATTTCTGTGCATTGCTTAAAGACGAAGAAAAAAATGCATATTAAATTTTAATTTTCAGATGGCACATAGCCAAGAGATAGGTAACACATGGATAGCATCAAAATTTTAATGGTTTATTCAGACAAATTGGATATGTTTAAAAAATTTTTTTAATGGTTTTGACATGTTGAACAATAGGCTGATAATAGCCAGTGAAGTGTAACAGGGATAATTATACAGCTGTACATTTAGGGTTTAAAAATTAATTGTAAAAGTATAAGCTTTATCTGACAGTGACATACAAAATGCTGAGATTCTTTGATAACCACATTTTTTATATAAGCCAAGACTGTGATGTAGACACACAAAAAATGCAAATTCAAACTTTGGCAGCACCAACAGATGCATGCATCCCAAACAGAGGTGGGAATGGTCTCACTGCACTCTTTGACGGTCAACCTATGTTTAGAAAACTGTGTCAGTCCAGGGTGCCATGTGTTGAGAGGGGCATTGACATGATAGACTGGGTTCAGTATTAGGATGAAGAAGAATGTGAAAACATGTCATCTGAGGAATGTTTAACCTGGATGAAAGGATTAAAGGAGGATATGAAAGCCATCTTCAAATATCTGAAGCAATTAAATGGAAGAAGAAACAGTCTTTTCTATGTGCTTCAGGGGACAGAACAAAGAACAACAGGGTAGTGTTTCTGGGAGTTTTCTTTTTTTTTTTTTTTAAGTAATAAGACTTGATTTTTATAACAGTTTTAGGTTTATAGAAAAATTGAGCAGAAAAGTACAGACAGTTCACATACTGTCCCCATCCCCTATATACAACTTCTCCTATTATTAACATCTGACATTAATGTGGTACATTTGTTACAATTATGAACCAATATTATACATTATTAATAACTAAACTTTATGTTAGGATTCACTTCTCATATTGTACAGTTCTATGGGTTTTTGCCAAATGTAAAATGTCATGTATTCACCATTACGGTATCATGCAGAATAGTTTCACTGCCCTAAAAATCCTCCATGCTCCACCTATTCATCCCTCCTTCCCCCCACTCCTCCCTGAAACCCTGGCAAACACTGTTTTATTTTGTTTTTTTTTTTTCATTTTTTTTTTCCATTACCTCAAACATTTATCATTTCTTTGTGTTGGGAACATTCAAAATCCATTCTAGCTAATTGAAAGTATACAATAAATGGTTAATTATCGTCACTCTACACTGCTATAGAACACTACATCTTATTCCTCCTATCTAATTGTATCTGTCTAACCAACCCCTCCCAATCCTCTCTCCCCCTACCCTTTCTGGGAAGCAGATTTCAATTACAAATAAGAAAGAGCTTTCAGATGACTAGAGTTGTCTAATGACAGAATAATTATTTTTGACAAGCCGTGGGCTCTCTATTATTGAAAGTCCTCAGTGACTGGATGACCCCATGTCAGAGAAAATATGAATGAAAGAAACTCTTAGCCAATGTGGAAGGTGGAATGAGGCTGCGTCCACGGGTACATCCACACCAGAGATTCTAGCTGACAGTGCTTCAACTGAAAGGTCTTGACAATTTCTGAGTGGCAAGACTTGGTACAAAAGGAAAAGCTACATTAAAACCTTTCTCTAATATGTGTAAACAACATAAAAAGCATTCTTTTTTACTTAGAGTTACAAATTAATTGCTAGGGTCTACCAAAAAAAAAATCCACTGATCCTAATGAAACACTTACTTTGGCAAAAATGGAAGGAGACAAAAATAAGAGAATTTTTAGTTATTTCCTCAATCACCTGAATTCACATGCAGAATGGTAATATATCCCAATATTAAAATAGTAATAAAAACAACAACAATAGCAATAACAACAGACAATCCTATATATAGTACTTACTGTGTGTCCGACACTGTTCTGAGATATACTGCATATATCTTTAATCTTCACAATAGCCTTATACTATTATTATTCTCATTTTAAAAGTGAACAAACTTAGGCAGGAGTAAGTTGTCCAAAGTGACACAGACTTTTTGCATGAGGGCAAATTTTTAAAATACATATCACAGATTAAAAGAAATACATCAAGTCAAATAGTTAGGACAAAACCATATTTATAGAGATAACAGAAAATTGAATCCATAGTTAGATGAATTATGTAGCTCTACTGCAGCATATACATTTTTTTCTACCCAACTAAAAATGTCACATGATTGCAGAACAATTGCCAATAGGAATCGGAAGTGGAAAATGTCCACATTTGCTGGTAAGAAAAAGGTCATAGATTAAGTTTATTCTTCTGGTTATGCTTTTTTTTTAAACAGAAAGGCACTGAGCAAGACTTAGGTATGATTACCTCCACTACTGAGTCACAAAACAAAACTAGTATACTTTTATTTAAATCCTCAACTAACAAAAACTTATTTTTTCTAAAATTCTCAACCAAAGACAGTGCAGCAGTGATGCTTGTAGTGTCACACAATGACAAGACTAAATATTGCCTGATGTTATTTTCACTATTTTTTAAATTGAATCTTAGGGTTCATCATACTATATTGAAGACATTGGTAAAGGATTAATGAGTTCAAAATAAAATATAATTTGGCCCATGCTTTAGCATTTTTACTGCTCTCTAAGAAAACATTAGAATATTTTTCTTTTGTAAAATAGCTTGCAAAATTCCTGTAATATGAATTTGTATTGAGAACTAAGATGCTCAATTTTTTTTTTTTTTGGCGGCTGGTTGGTCCGGGGAAGATACTCAATTTTTAACAAGTTCTATTTATTCTTTTGTGGAATTAAAATCATTCTGTACAAATGTATGGAAGCACATGACATTTGTTACACTGTTCTCCTTTCCTTTACTGAGTCCTGGGAACCAAAGCCAAGGTGGGAGTAGTGGGCTCTGAGAGGGACAAAAATGACACCGTTTCCAAACACGGTAGCGATGTAAGCACCTTGGAGCAGAATTCCCCAGATGAAGCCACACAAGAACCTTTCAAAAGTCTTTCAATGGGAATCACCCTTGAGATGTTCTCCTTAAAAGGACAACTGATTAATTTGTTTTTGTTTTGTTTCATAATAATATGAAAAATAATTGCAGAGGGGTAGAGAGAAAACTGGGGTAGGGAAATTCTGGATTTGGACAGGTGAGACCTTGGGCAGAGCAAATTCTCTAAGTCCTAGTTTCCTCACCTGTAAATTCAGAAAGATGATATTTATACCATTGGAATTATTGTGAAGAATAAATAAGATAATGTATGTGATATTAGTATGTTTTTTGGCAGCTGGCCAGTACAGGGATCTGACCTTGGTGTTATCAGCACCACACTCTAACCAAGTGACCTAACTGGCCAGCCCTAAAATCAGTTTGACACCAATAAAATGCTATATAAATGCAAGATTTGAAGAGGAAGGGAGCAAGGGGATCATTACAAAATTTACATGCAACCTTTACATAATGCACTTGGCTTTAATTGTAAATATTCATAGACTACGTAGATTCATGAAGGTGTTTTAATTATTTTAAATCTCTGATTATTAGTGAGTTGGAGACATGCCTGTTTTTTAAAATGAATTCCCAAATCATCTCGACCATTTAAAACTTAAACTATTCCCCCTAAAAGAAAAAACAATGTATGATAAAGGACATGTTTGGTATCATTTTTCTTGCCTCTCCTCCACACATGTCTATTAGGCTCAGTATGGACAGTATGCAGCCTCCTATTGGGAGTGAGACTTCAGAACTTATTTCAAGGCTCAACCTCTCTGCTAAGTACATTGATGAGTTCGCGCTATGGCCTACCATCCACAAAAGCTGAACATAACCCAACAATTCATTTCATATAAATTACTGTATCTGAATAGATACTACATATATGGTTTAGGGGGTATTTATATGTAGTTTTAAAATTTTTGTTATATGTTTATATGGTTTAGGAGTATTTATATGTAGTTTAAGATTTTTTACTGATACACTTAAAATCGATCTAAATTAACACCCTGGTAGAGAAGAATTCAGGCGAAAGCAGTGCTTGCTACTTCAAGGAGCAGAGGTCAATTTGTACCTCAGAATATAAGCAGATGTGCCTGATTTCTAAATGTAATTAAATGAGACACAATGTACAATTTAATTCTTAATTTATAAACTGTCATCAACATTTGATAGGTTGGGCATTTGAGGTTAGTAATACGGAATCATATTAAATTTAGGATTAATTCTACAGAAAAGCAATCATTGCTCCTTGCTTATCATGTCTTCCAAAGGAGAATTTGATGATTTATAAATAATCATAGATTTGTCCATATTCTGATTCAAAGTTAATTTTTAATTTTAGCATAATATTCCAAAGAGGAACTTAGTTATACACATTGAAATTCAAAACGCAAAACCAGGACTGTGAAGCTTTTTAGCAAACTCTGTAATAGAAATTCAACAAGCAAAACATGTCATAGGCTGTAGACTGCAGCAATGAGCCACTCTTGCCTGTAGCTTTTTTAGGAGTGAATCAATAAATAGTAAGCTCTGTAATCTCATGACAAATACTATGCTGGTTATTTAATTAAAAAGAACACTGTGGGATGAGAGTGCTCACATCATGTAGGTATAAAATAGTCCTGAGGAATACATAAACTATGTAACAATGAGTTTCTGTTATTTTACTCGAGTCTATATCTTATAAATTTCTTATATCCTTCTCATGCCCCAATTTTTCATCTGCTTTCGTATTTGGATGCTGATACCTGGGGACTACTTGTCCTAAACTACCACTGCCACCATCCATGTGACCCTAGATTCCTCATATCCTAACATGCATCCTGATGCAAGATGAGCTTAAAGCACATTCATGACTTCACCAGAAAGCCCTTCAAAGAACAGAAAAACTCTGTCTACTGAGAACAATGACAATGAAATAAATGTATGCCTCAGCCATGTCTTCCAGGTAGGTTGCACCAGACTGGGGGCAAATTCAGGAATCAACGTATGGGGTGAAGAAGTTACTCATTGTGCCATGTAAGCATAATCAGATGTGCTGGTTTATCAGGTTTTCCAGATGTAGGAGGTCTCTACGTTAGGGTGTTATGGAAGGTGTATTTGTTAACTTAGATCTTTACCTCCCTCTAGAGAATAGTAATGAGAACTTGTTTTAAATAGTTATTATCTATAAAACTTTCTCAGACGAGTGAAGAATGATTACTAGCTTTAAAAAGTCACAATAACTATTGTACTAGTTCAGGAAATGTAAATCCTATGGCAGTCATTTAGCAGACAAGCACATTTCTGTGTTAGATTACAAATGTTAGATTACAGAGTAATGCACACCATTTTCTGGATGCTTGAGAGACCAGAGTCTTCATATAATCTCTTTTTGTAGTATGTCTAAAGCACCTTGAGAATCAGTAGGGAGGTAAAAAAAATACACACTGTTGAGTCAGCCGACCTGGGAAGAATCTTGACTCTGTGAGATAATAACTATGTGAACACTCTTAAGTTACTTGAGCTCTTTTTTGTAAAATGAGGGGATTCAGAGTAAGAATCCAATAGAATTATTGAAGTAAGGTGCTTAGTGTATGTCTCAAACATTGTACACATTGAAAAACATATAATACAGTGGCATGGATCTTAAAGAAAGCACAGCACAGAGAAAGGCCTACAACCTTTTCTAAATAGGTGCACACAAATGTTGTTAGGAATGAATCAAAGATACAGGTTAGCATATTTTCCTTAAATCTAGAAAAGGGAGATCTTCCACAGGGGCACCATTGCACCATGCACTAGTTAACCTTTGGAGGTATGGCTTTGGCTTTATTATAATCTAGAGAGTAGGTAAGACCTTTCATCAAGGGCGGACGGTGGGGAAAGGAATGAGATCTACTCACCCACAATCCTTAGTAACATCTTACACATCACTAGGCTACGTTGTAGGTCCTGTGATCTCTACTGTTACCCCAGTAATTTTGTTTGAAATTGAGAGGGCACAGCCTCCTTGTTATTTCAGGAAAGATGGTTAAGTTCATTATCAAAGATCAATACTCTGTCTGATGTGGTAAATGGGGAGGTTCAGTAGTGCTTGCAGACACTGCGTAAGAAACATGCGGGAACGGCTTCAGATGTACTAACTACACAAATCACAGCTTTCTGATGGATCAAACAGCTTGAAATCACAAAAATCCTTAATTCTGCACAAAATCAAACTGTAGGGTTAGTGTATGAGTTTGGAAATATAAATGTAGGTGATGACAAAGACTTTTAACTTACTAAAACTATGTTTAGTATCTACACAGAGGTACCTCTCTTTTCTTCTCTCTCAAAAAACCATAATTTTGGAAAACCCATGTCTTTCTACTGTATTCTATGACAAGAGAAGAGAGAGTACTCCCTTCAGATCTACTTAAAAACTGTTTTAATGGACTAAACAGGCTCTACTGTGGGCACAGAAGGCTCTATCCTCTACATAAAGACATACACGCACTCTCTGTGCACAGGTGGCTCCTCACACCACAAACTGGGAGCAATAATTGAATCCAGCTATCCCACAGTGCAGAGCACTCACTCACTGAACCAGCCTGGAGGGCATTTTTAGTTAGCTTTCCAGAGTAAGATTCAAAAGATTACCTCAATTGATTCTTTGTTTCAACCCAGGGGGTGCAAGGCATTGAGGATGTAACAGTTTGATTAAAAATATACCTGGGGGGAAATAAGAGGAACAAGGGTGGAGTAAAATATGCTTTATGAATTAGAAGAACAGAGTATAGGCCCAAACATGTGGGCTATCTTGGGTCATTCATTCATTCATTCAACAAATATTTATTGGGTACCTACTATGTGCCAGGCACAGTGCGAGGCCCTCAATGTGTAATGGTGAGCAAACCCAGACATCATTGAAGGCTTTCAATTAGTCTTCATCTATAATCTAAATCTGCCTTAACTTCCTGATAATTGTAGATATGTAATTTTTCACAGTCCAGGAATTCAAAATGGTAAATTTGAGAATGGGAGAAATTACCCCCCTAAATGTTATTGTTATGAGCTAAATAATTTACCATTTTATGTATATCATTATAAACTAAAGATCAACAAGCTAAGCTAGGAATATATGATTTGAAGAAAAATAAGAGATATTTATAACTATTTTCAATCAATATCAATAGTATTTGGGTTAACAACTGAGAGGGTGGCATATTTTATGATGTCATAAAGAGGATTATCACTGAAATCATTTAATAATTTTATTTATGATCCACAAGAGAATAGAGATTATCATCATTAAATCTGTTGATACCATTGCCATGTGTGGGATTGCTAGCACCTCAGAGAACAAGAATCTAATTTTAAAATAACATTAAGAAATTAGAGGAACACATCATCAAAGCAAGATGATAGTCACCGGGGACAAATACAAAATTATACATTCAGATACTTAAGGAGGAATAAACCTAGTTTGGTGAAAGGGAATGAATGAATGGACAGAGGGCAACTGTTTTGCAGAGACTTGAGGGTTCATGATAAGGCACACTTCTAGTTTAAGATACTAATTATTGCACGTATAATTAAAAAAATTTTGGGGGGTGCGGCAGGGCCGTATGGGGATTCGGACCCTTGACCCTGGTGTTATAAAACTGTTCTTTAACCAACTAAGCTAACTGGCCAGCCCCTAAAGTTTGTTTTTGATAAAAAGTTTCACATGGTACAAAAGCTTCTGTACTTTACTATGGACAGAAATTGACCAATGATTATTTTTCCATCATCAACAACTGCATTTTGAAGGAGATTTGAAATTGAAGCTGTAGTTGCAAAAACAGACTTAAATTAATTGTTTTGAGAAACATATTAAAGAGAATCTCTTCATTACTGCTGCAAGGAAAAACACTTGTCTGGAATGTAATTGCCAAAAGAAAAATAACTGATTTTATCCGATTTTTTAGGAAATGAGGAGTGGGGGAATTTAAAAATTTCAGATGGCAGTTCTGGCAGTACCTTCCAGCCCCTATCCCTGTGGTTAGGCCATCAGGTCAGCTCCCACAAGGCTTGGTCAGTGCACTAAGTTTCCATCTTTCTCAATCTCCCACTAGCCCCTCAACCACTCCTTGAAGTCTAGCACAAAAATTCACGGTATACAAAACTTACATCTCCCAAATGTACATTTTTGCCTATTGCCATAGAAGCAAGTAATTCTTTAGGAGCCTAGAATTAAATTCTGGTTAGTTCACTAAAAACATAATTTCAGACCATTTATTTTTCAGTTCTCACTGGCTTAGGTCACAATTGGAAAAAAATTCCAATTCAAACCAGAGTCTACACTTATAAAACAGAAATCTTTAAAAAGTACAATATATTTCTTATTTAAAACATGCTTAAATGTTACTGCTTTAATGCCTTTATTTACATTTTTACACGCTGTCTTCCATACTTTATGGAGCATATAAAATTTTACACAGTTGCACCTGCATCATAATGGTATTTGGATCTGGATTTTTTTTTCTTTAAATCCTACAGTCAACATCTTATCTAATTGTATCACAAGTCCTTTATGGAACAAGATAGGAGAGGGGAATGTCAGTGTTTCTACAGTCTCCATAATTATCACTAAAAGGAAATCCTAAATGTTAAGACATCTTTGAGAGGCTAGAGGAAGTGAGAGATTTAGTGCACACAGTGATGCTGGATAGAATATTTTACCGAAGGAGCTAATGAAAAGTCCCAGGGTAGGAGAAGCATCTGCCCAAGAAAGGGGTACAGGGAAGAGAAAACACAGCAACATCTGGTCTCGAAATGTGCCAATGCGAAAAATTCTCAGAGCCAGTTAGCTAGGCTTATGGGAAAGAACAAGGAGAAAAAATTGTCTGCCCCAATTAAATAAATAAGTCTGGCTATGTCAAAAAAAGAACAATAATATTTACAAAAAATTTTTCTATACTTGAGGTTTAAAAGGTAGAATTTTGGACTCATCCTGCAGCACAATGGCTGAAGCATCTATGTATAATCAAAAGAAGAAATGGCTAAAAGGGCAAACTTTGGAAAGGAGAATCATGACATAAAAAATGTTTTTTTTCTTCTTAAAGGAAAGTGATGATATGTGATCATGTAAATGCAAATGTCTGTGGACATTACTGTTTGCTGGTGGGGAGTGAATTTTAATGTGTACACTATGCAAATGCATTTTATAATAAAATAGAATGTGCAAGGACTTCTGAGGGCAGGGAGGACTGAGGAGAGCAGCAGCTTCTAGACACCGATGCCTGAGAGGACTGGGAGGACAGAGCTAGGAGAATGTGCCACTCTGGAACCCTGAACAAAGTCTAGGAGGCAGTGCCAGTCAAAAGCCCATACTTCTAAAAAATATCTCTTATACTTGACTGAGAACTGGATGTCTACACAATTACCATCTGCAAGGTCTTTCCTTACTAAGTGCTTAACCTTGAATAATTCTTTGTGCTTAGAGTGAATCTCATAAGAAAAAAAATAAAACTCACTTTTCTGGGTTGAGTCATGGGGCAAATTATATGAAATGCACTGTAAAGGCTAGAGATAAATATAAAGCAAGCTATTGTAAACCATTCAGAGTCTTTGTATTAAAATTGGCATGAATGTCAAAGCTCATTTAAGGCACAGTCCTGGTCACTTGTTAAAGAATGCACAGAAGGCAGACTCCACAATGCTGAACAGAATCTGGTTTTGACCAAGTGATATATATTCATATTTGTACATCTGAAGCAATTATTAAAAAGAAATTGGGAAAAAGCCTGCCTCTCTGTGATGGAGATATTTAAACAAGCCATTTTGAAAATGTTAAAAAATTAAAATTGTAGAAAGTCGAACCATAGGTGCCATGTTTTGCCTGAAGTGGCAAAAATACCATCTGCCTCAGTCTTTTAGCAGCATGCTTATTTCAAGTAGCAGTAGGCTAAACTACAGGCATACGCTCGCTCCAGCTGGGAAAAATACACAGACGTTTGTAGATGTTTTTCTAAGCAAGAATAGTCAACATATTCGTTTTCTTTTAGACATATATATTAGTTACCATGGCAAACCAAGTGTGAATATGGTCCGAGTGGCTTCTCCACCAGTTCCAACACATACCCAAGAATTCCTACAATTCAATAGGATGTTTTTCTAAGCAAGAATAGTCAACATATTCGTTTTCTTTTAGACATATATATTAGTTACCATGGCAAACCAAGTGTGAATGTGGTCCGAGTGGCTTCTCCACCAGTTCCAACACATACCCAAGAATTCCTACAATTCAATAGGTGGCACCCTTCCCTCTAGCATTGAACTGAATCAGTGTGCATAACCTTGGTGCCGGAAGTCTAAGGAACATGGAATAGTCTAAGAGAAACATACTCAGGGCTGAAGACCAATCACTGTAATTAAGATCCCCACAGCACTGTGCATAAGAGCAAAACTGGTAGCGCTGGCTTGCTGGTCATAATTCACTTCTGGTAATTACATTTCATCTAATAAAACTTCTCCTACAGTTTTAACTGAGTAAGATGTTCTTTGTTTTTCCATCTTAAAAGCTATGAAGGTAGAATTGCCTTACACAGTTACACAGCTTCCATCCTTGCCCACTCCCAGGTGAGTGGGTTTCAGCAGTGGGTAGGTGACTCTAGTGCTTGTATTAACTACCTGAAGAGGTAGGGAGAGACAATGAATCAATAGTTGCCAAGTGCATTTATAGCTTAGGATGAAAAGCACTGCAGCAGTGTAAAACATTCATATCCAGGCTCTATCGCAACAGGAACTCAATTAAAAAGTAATTCAATTTCTTATCTGTGTGTTTGAGTACACACGATTGTTTTGCTGAATGTGATCACCTCTTCCATGCTCTCCTCTGCTTGCTTGCCAGCTGAGACTGACAAAATTTGAGTTATGGCATATAAAGCTATAGAGTGCCCAACCAAAATAGTTTTTTAAAGATTCTTGAAATCTTATTTTTCAGACAAAATTGGCGTTTGAGTAAAATATTCATATCTTGGAAAAAAATTTTCAGCAACAAATAAATTTTAAAACTCCTGAGCTTTTCAAATATTGTTTTACAGGTAACCCTGCCAGGGGAACCCTAAGCCACAAAGCATGATCCCTGCATTAGTTAGCATGAGCATCATGAGCACTGAGACCACACAAAACAGAGACAAACAGACCTTAGGTCATGATGTGTATTACTAAGGGCCCAAATACACTACATGAGAGAGAGTATTACAAGCTGCACCCTGCAGACATCTCCCTGTTACCTGGTAGAAAAGGATATAATCTTTCTTCCCCATGCTACTTGGGTTTAAGTCTGTGTAAGAATGACAGGTCTGGATTAATTACGTAAGTCAAGTTATGCCTTTAAATATCAGAATAACACTACATATTCAAGGGGGAATGGGTTTCTGTTTACTGGCATGAGAAAGGTTGTCACTGGGCATTCAGGAAGGCAGCCTTAGACAACATTGGGATGGACTGCATTATATAGTCAATATACTCTTAAAATGGCTAATTTGAGTCTACAATCCTCAATTCCAGAACTCTCACAGCATCCTGTACTTCTCCTAACATAACACTAGTGTGATGCTCATGCACACATATTTGTCAAGCACTCCTACATGTTAGCCTGTGCTGGGCAGGAGTGACGCCACCATGAACAAGGCCCCTGAGGCCCCTGTCTTTAGAGCTTTTACATTCTAGTGGAAAAAGAAAGGAAGAAATAAGCAATTAAATACAAACGATCATTTTAGATTATGATAAATATTAAGAAGAAAAAAAAGTATAGCAAAGTGGGAGTGGCTACTTTAGATAGGGAAGCCTGAGTCAAGAGAGCTTGTGATGGCAAGGCCCACGGCAGTCTTGCTCACAGCAGTAGTCTCAGCACTAGCACAGTGCCTTGGACATATTAAATATCAAATAAATATTGATTGGGTGGAAAAAGAAGAGAGTCTGGACTTCAGTAGCATACAGGATAAGAGTTCTCTTCACAAATTTGGAATGGGCTTAAGACAGTAGAACAGCACTATTCTAAAATGCTCATTTTATTCTGAGGAAACTGTAGCTCATTTTATACAGAGGAAGACCAAAGAGATTAAGTGACTGTTATCAGACTTCACACTGAGTTAGTGGCAGAGCCATTGCTTGGTCCAGTGGTGCTCTTATCTAGACACCATAGTTTTTTCTTTTCCATTTTCCAGTGTAAATCTCTTCCATTGTCAAGTGCTCCTGCAGTAAGAAATTCTAGAGACATTCTCTGAGTCACAAATAAGCACCAATGTTCAACAGTCACTCTTTTCCCTTACCTTTTTATTCATGTTACCTTTCTTTCACTTATAGTGAAATTCCAGCCTTGATCTTCAAACTAGTTTATTACAATCTTCCTAAGCAATCTTCTTAAACCTGTTGATTCCTACAACCTGTTTCAAAAGCTTTCCTTTCCTCTCTGCATTGAGATCAAAAGTCCTATGCCATATTTTCTCCTGCAACTTACTTCTCCTTAACTCGCTTCATGTGTCTTCTATTTTCTTTTTTTTTTTTTTTCTTTTTGTCTTTTTTCATGACCGGCAACGGATCGCAACCCTCAGTGTCGCGCCCGTACCGGACCGGGACAGGCAACGGGATCACAACCCTCGGTGTTGCGACCGCCCCTCGCTCAGCCAGTGAGTGGCCGGTCTGCATGTGGGATCCGAACCCTCGGCGGGAGCGCCGCCGCGCTTCCCAAGCAGCGCACTGTAGCAGTGCGCCACCGGGCCGGCCCTGTCTTCTATTTTCTAACTGATGGCCTCTATTCACTCACACACTTACTCAATGCTAAGTGCCAAATACCATGTTAGGCATTGGTATACAAAGACAAAAAAGTGGCTGGCCAGTTAGCTCAGTTGTTAGAGCACAGTGTTGATCACACCAACCAAGGTCGAGGGTTCAGATCCCTGTACCAGCCAGCCACTAAAAAAAACAAAGACAAAAGGCATTGTCCCTGCCCTCAAAGAGCTCAAAGTCTATGATCTGTCTCATGAACAGATCACTATAACAGAGTAAGTGCAACGACTGAGAGATCCACAGTGTATGATGGAACTAAGGAAAGCACCTAATCCAACCTGGGGAACCACAGAGAACTTCCTATAGGAGATGATCTCACATTAAGTTTTATAGAGTGAATAGAGCTAGCCAGATAAAGGGGGAAGGGCAATCTAAGCAGAGCGGACAGCACGAGTAAAGGCACAGAGAACAGAAACAGTATGTTTTATGTAATTTGGTGCTATTGGAGCACAAGGTGGGAGATAAAGCTGAAGAGTCCCTCTAGGGGATGAGATCACACAGCCCTGTTTATGCCAAACTAGTGAGTTTTGAATTTGCCTTATCGATAATACAAAGCCAATGAAGGGTTTTAAGCTGGAGAGTGAACTGTCAGATGTGTGGTTTAGATAAACGTTCTGGCTGGTGATGAATCTGTGGGGACGAAAGTAAGCAAGGGAGACCAGGCAGTAGGTTTTCAGGGGTTCAGATGAGGAGACTATGAACTTGAGCAATGGAAGAGAGATCAAGAGGAGGGGGTGCATTCCAGAAAATGTAGGATATAAAACTGGTAGGATTTGGTCATGTAACATAGGGGTGAGGGAGTAGAAGTTTCTCACATGGTAAGTTCCTCACATGGTTGACTGATGGGATGACAGTGACAACAACAGGAGAGAGAATAAGTAAAAAGGACCAGAGGGACACCACCCAGGGTGAACCTTGATAAACTATGTAAACTATGGTCTCTGGGGGATAATGACATGTCAACATAGACTCATTGACTATAATAAATGTACTGCTCTGCAGCAGGATGTTGATGGGGAGGCTGTACGTGTGTGGGGTCAGAGGTATACGGGAACTCTATACTTTTCACTTAATTTTGCTATGAACCTAAAAAAATAAAGTAATTAAACAACAACAAAAGACCAGAGATATCAGGGAAGATTCTGATTTGAAAGATGCCTTGGCCTTGTATGCATGCAGGAGACCCAGGAGGATTTGCCCACAGCCCATGTCTGGGTATAAGATGAGCTTCAAGTAGGCATCTAAGATAGAGTAACAGATATGGAACCCCTCAGCTTACAGGTGCTCCTGTGGTCTATATTATCTACTACTGCAGCAGTTTTTAACCAGGGCTGTGCGTCAGAATTATCTATGGAGACTTTCAATCCACCCCAGTTTGCCCCTGCTCTGCTGATCTTGGTGAACGAGGGTATAATGTGGCAGTACCTAAGCATGTGTTCTTTCAAAAACTCCACAGGTGATGTGAGAACTCCTACCTGTAGGAATCCAGGGCTGCCCTGTATGGTGCTTCCCGATATTATCCAGTGGTGCTAGAGGTTGTCTTCCACCCACAGGCACCTTTCTAACAATGGTTAGTGATCTTACCCTGTTTAATTTTCTTCATAGCACCTGCCACCACCTGATATTATATTATCTATTTAGTTGCTTATTTAGTTATCTATTTCCCCCACTAGATAAGGAAAGACTTCATCTCATTCACTGTTGTATTCCCAATACCTAATACAGTCTCTGGAATGAAATAGGCACTCAACAATTAATACACTTATTATTGAATGAATCTTATTCTACCTGCTAATGCCTGTTACTTAACAGAAAACAGCCCTCAGCTTTAAATGTGATTTTCTTTTGACCTTTCAAATATAAACAAAAAACAAACATCATATTGAAATGTATAAAACTGTAGTATGTATAAAATCTGCTTACCTTAGCATAGTCTAATCTTCCTTTTCCTTGAGCCTAAAATAGAAGAGAGGGGGAAAATTAACTTGTTAGTTCTTGAAAGATTATTAAGTGTGTCTGTAATTTTTGCTTTTCAATAATGGAACTCAATTCCTTCCTCTCTATTTACTACATATATATTGAACCATACATACAAGGGTGCTTCAACAAGTTCGTGGAAAGATTTGTATTATCTTTTTTTTCCCTTTACATTCTCACCTTTTCTTGAATATCTTTTAATTCTATTGTCCACGAACTTTTTACTTCAAAAAGTACTTACTTCAAAGAGAACTTCACCCTCATATACACACAGTGAACCATACATATATCCATATAAATAAATTTCAAACACATAGAAAAGTTGAAAGAACAGTACAATGAGCACACAGACACACACTGTCTAGATCTGACAGGTACAGACATCATGACTTTTCACCCGTACACGCTCAGCACACATCTTCTATGCATAGGACATCTCATACATAACCACATGACTCTTAACAAATTTCAAAAACTAACAATAATGCCGTATCATCTAAAATACAATCCGTAGTCAAATTTCCGTAATTGTCCTAACATCTTTTATAGCTTCTTTTCCCAGACCAGCTAATCAAGATTCACACAGGGCCGGCCCCATGGCGCACTCAGGAGAGTGCGGCACTGGGAGTGCAGCAGCGCTCCTGCCATGGGTTCGGATCCTATATAGGGATGGCTGGTGCACTCACTGGCTGAGCGTGGTGGAGGCGACACCAAGCCAAGGTTGCAATCCCCTTACCAGTCACAAAAAGGACAAAAAAAAAAAAAAAAAAAAAATTCACACATTGCTTCTGGTTTTCATGTCTCTTTTTAGCCTTTTAAATCTAGACCAGACCTTCCCCATTTTTCATAAATGAAAATAAAAGCCATTAACTTTTTTTCATGAAAATCACTGACTTTTTGAAGAGACCAGGTCAGCTGTCTTATGTTTCTTTTTAAATTTGTCTTATTTCGGGCCGGCCCGTGGCTCACTCGGGAGAGTGCGGTGCTGATAACACCAAGGCCCCGGGTTCGGATCCCATATAGGGATGGCCGGTTCGCTCACTGCCTGAGCGTGGTGCTGACAACACCAAGTCAAGGGTTAAGATCCCCTTACCGGTCATCTTTTAAAAAAAATAAAAAAATAAAAAATAAATAAATAAATAAATAAATTTGTCTTATTTCTTCATTGTGTCGTTTGTCTCTATTTTGCTTGTAAACTGAAAGTTGAGTATGAAGAAGCTTGCTTAGATTTAGGTTAAACATTTTTGGAAAGAATACTTTATGTGGAACATTATGTACTTCATCAATTAAGAAGGACAAAATGTCAGGCTGTCCCACACTTAGTAATGCTATAAATTTGAACACTTGTATGGTGACTATCAGATCACTCCACTCTAATGATATATTTCCTCCTGTACAATTAGTAAATAATCTTTGCGGTCAATTTTTTTTTTCACTTCCCTTGGTGTAATTTTTCATATGTTGTATTATATAACAAGACACCACCTCCACCACCAACCTTTTATAGTAGGGATGAGAATAGGGAGGAAAAGAAGAGGTGAAGGAGGAATCCTATGTGAGGTCAAATTTTATTTAAAAAATATTTTTAGTTGTTATTAAAAAATGATTTAAAATTAACACATATATTCAAATGTGTTATATATCAAACCTCAACATAATAGAGACTACTAATGTATTAATCTTTGCCGGTAGGTCAACTTGTGTTTTGCAGACTTCAGAATAAAACTTCTCCTGCCACCTCTGCACAGAACAAGAGCTCTTCAACTTACAAGTGGGTTAGGTCTTGACACCATTTTGTTCCTGAGTCCAAAGTGACATTATATAGGTAATTAACATGGGCAGATTACTTCCATGAGTGAAAAGGAAATGTTTTTATCATTGGTTCTGACTCTTCTAACTTTTTTACAATCCTTTAAAAATTTATCCAAAGATGACTGCATTTTGTTTTTCTTCCTTTTACAATAAACTTATAACAAGCCAGTGCTCAGGCATAGATGTTAGCATCATCACAAACCACTCTGAAATTGTGATTTGAACATTTTCAATGAAACAGAAGGCCTCTGCAACCAATATACTATACTATAAAAAAGAATTTAGGGTCTTCAGTCTGCTCTTAGAAATTTTTTAGGAAACCAGGATTTTCAGTGAGCTGAATTTAGTACTGAGATGTACCATACCATCACAGGTACAATCTACCATGAATATGAATCAGTTCTTGCCGAATTTTAAAACCAGGCTATTCTCTGTGCAAATATTTTATATTTATTTGTTGGTTTATGGACATCTTTTTTCCAAATAAAATAGTTTTGCCTACACTGAAAATCCCTCTCCCCGCTCAGTAACTTCTGCAGGAGTGGTTAGGGAAGCCCTGAACTCATTTGCAAAGCTCACTCATGCCCTAGCTACTCACTTGGACATTGTGCAAACATGGGCTAGCCTTGATCCTATGAATAGATACTACATGGATGGCCTGTAACCAAACTTCAGCAGCAGCACCTTCACCACATGCTTAGTCTTTAAGTTCTCAAACTCCCAGCTGAGTCCTGAATTCATTTCAGGTTAACAGACAACTGACATTGAGGCTGATCCTGTGTGACCAGTTTTCCACTTTTTCTATTGCCCATCCTTTTCCTTGTCTCTTGCTGATTACTATGGATTGCCCAGGCACAGCACTTTTCAAATGATGCACAACCTGGGAGTCCTATGGAATTGTTCCCACTGTCAAAATACTCATTTCTAAAACACATTTGCCATTTCCTCACTATCAATTTTGTTTCTCTTCTAACCAGTTCCTCTTTATTCTTGCTCTCTCAACATTCTCATCTTTCAAGGTTTAACACATAGTACATGTTAAAAGTACTAAAAGTGGCATTTGTTGAAAGTTATGATGTTGAGAAACTTTTATATCTCAAGGTTACAAGGTAAACTGTGGAGAAACTATATCATTTACAATGACTTAGGGTGGACTTTTCCTTTTGGATGTCTTGAGCCATTTCCCATTTTGTCTCATAAAATGGCAGTTTTTTCAGGTAAGAAGAGTGAATATAATGCTGTTCACAGATAGGGACATCTAGCATAGCCCTATCACAAATTTTTGTAAAACCATTTTACCCATCACATACTTTGTTTGTAGACTAATCATCTTAGAGAATTCTAGGACTTTGAAGTATCTGTGTTTAATTACAAGCTATTTTCAAACCTCAAGTGAGAGTTTTACTTTGTATTCCTAGTGTGGTTACTACCCTTTCACCCAGTAGAGATACATGGCTGGAGATGATGGCAGAGAAACACCATGTATATGATCTGTATCTGCTCACCATCAGCTCTGAAATGTTTTGAAAGCTGTGAGAGTAGAAGCCTACATTAAAATGACAGCATGATTACCACAGACATTGCAACCTGAACAGACTATTGATATGCAGCTCACCTGAATGTCCTTTTAATCTTATCACAACAAACATTCTAGTACTGTGAAACCATTTCACCCTTGATTGCTTTAGCTTATATAGAAAGCATCATTTATTTTAGAAAACAAATACGGTAAATATTTAAACTTTTATAGGTATATATTATATATACATATGTATATTTCCAGCTGATATATGGGTATAAATATCTACATATGCCACTTACCCACCTGAGAGTAGACATTCAAATATACGTTTTTTTATAAGCTTTAAAGCTTACAAAAATATAGCAAGTTAGAGACAAATGCAAATGATGATTTAGTCTCCTACATAAATAATATTTCTCATTAAACACTACCTATTCTTATTCTTTTTGTAAAATAGTTAATTTGAGAGGGGCCATAGTTTCTATTAGACCTGATGATTGCTCATTCATTCAACAAATATTCATTGAGCACCTACTATGTGTCAGGTACTGCTTAGGCACTAGAGACACACCTGTGAACGGAACAGATAAAAATCTCTGCCCTCACGGAGCTTATATTCTAGGGGGTTGCACATTATTGTTTTAGACAGGCTTCACATACAATCTGTCTCTAGAACTTAAGCTCCATAAGAACAGGCAAATTTTCTCTCTTGCTCATGTCTGTATCCCATGTGAAGATCAGTGTCTCAATGAATGAATGGATGGATGGACAAACGCTTTTTCTTTACATGTGTTGACTATGTAGTCTATTCAGGAAACTTAGGGAACAAAATTCATTTTATTCACTCATAGTTCTAGGAAAGCTGGTTGTTTCGGTTCAGAGCTAGCATGTAGCTAATGTGAAGCCATTAGCTAATGCCTTACAAATAATTTTTACTCATATTGAACAATACCATATTTTCATTTTCTCATCCATCTCCTATTTATAAATAGACTAAGGAAAGGAATCTAAGCTTCCATTTATAAAAATAAATTCAAAGGTTTCATGGAAATTGGACAAAAGGAAAGAACAGAGAATAATCACCTAGTAACCTTAGTGTCATTAAGTGCTTCAACCTTGAAAGCAGTGTGTTGAAGTGAAAAGAGCCTAGAATGGAAGTTAGGAGACCTACAGAGAGATTTCAAGAGGCACACTCCAAAGCCTCAGTTGTTGAGGCCTTGTCTGCTGGGGAAAGCAAGTAGCCTAAGATCTTAACTGTGACCACTACAGGAGGACTGTGACCACCTGGGAAGATTGATATGTTGGCAACCAGAAAAAATGGTTTCTAGTCCTTCATTGGTTAATTCCTTGTTTAATTGTTAATTTAATTTTAATTGTTAATACCTTGAATAATTGTTAATTTTTCATATGGCCTTTCCTTATATGCAAATTTAGAGTCTTGGACCAGGCCAGAAGTTCCCAAATGCTGGGCTCTCACAAATTCTGGGCTGGCTGTACTGGAATCATCTGGGTAGCTTGTGAAAATGCAGATTCCCAATACCCTACCCCTGAGATTGTCATTCATTTGAGGATCACTGGCCTGGTCTACATGGAATGTCCTTTTCAATTTATGCTTCTATGTGCATTGATGTTTACTTCAAAGGTGAAAAGAGAACAACTATATAAACTCCTTAAGTCTCAAGGAGAAAGGAGTACTGTGACTTTCTCCCCTTTTTCTGACATCTGCCACTTGTCATGTATATTCCTAGCAGAGCAAGACATTATTAAAATAACTTTCTCACTGGGGTCCAAAATAGATGGATATAAAATAAATGCAGACTACGTTTCAACTGCCGGCAGTCCTGAACCTCTTCCTGGCACACTGTTCATCTCCAGGAGCCACTGCAAATTCTACCATCCATGGCAATTCCCTGAGGGCTTCATTACTAGGGTCTTTAAAAGGGATTCATTCATCTTTTTGCCTCCTGTAGGTATGCTTCTTGCCAATCCAGGTCATGAGAAAAGAAAGTAATTTTTCCTAGTCTTTAGCAGTTCACAAGAATATGTGGTTTGAACACTTTTATCTTTAAAAAAATGTGAAAATAGACAAGCTAGTATGCCAGTGCTCATGACACTGGAGGCCTCCTCAGACAGCTATAGTGAGCACTGTAAAACAATATTCTATACAAAGGCAAAAAAAAAAAAAAAAAAAAAAAAAAAAGCCAGCACTCTGATGAGAGGATGCACAAAGGGATTAATTCTAAAGGTTTATATACCAGTCTCTGCAGACCAAAGGCAGATAGATTCCCTGTTGGTAAGTAATGGATGTACAATGTGGTCTTTTACTTTAAGAAACAAATGCTTTTTTATAAGTCAGGTAACAAAGAAGTATTGGATGACATAAATGAACTGTTTCCAATTTCCAACTACTGTTATCTGGACTTGAAAGCTCAATATGTGGAGACGTTTTTCTAAAAGTAGAAAACTAATATTCCACAGCAGGGAGTCCAAAAATTGCTTAAGACTGATCATCTCTACTGATCAGGTTATTCTTCCCATATGTTACCAGCTATATGTTGGAATAACAGTCATTTTTAAGGACTTTCTTTTTAAACCTTCAAGGAAAACTACCGCTCCCCCCACCAAACATTTTAGTTGAAAAAATACAATGAACATCTATTTGCCCTCCACCTAAGACTCACCAGTTGCTAACATTTTACCACCTTCGCTTTCTCTCTCTCTAGACGACCACTTGCTATTTGAGAGTAAGATTTAGGCATCGTGATGCTCATCCCTAAATACTTCAGCAGTTATCTCCTAAGAACAATGGCATTTTCCTACATAACCACAAACCCATTATCACATCCAATAAGTTTGACATTTACTATATTACTTAAAATACAGTTCATACTCAAGTTTTCCAAGTTTAACCAATAGTGTTATTTAGAGCTGTTTTGATCCCAAACTAAGATTGAATTAAAAAGCATACATTGCCTTTGGATATCATATCTTTTAAATTCCTTCTAACCTACAGCAGCCCCTATACCACCACCTTTTGTGTCTTTCATAATATTGGCATTTTTAAAAGTCCAGGTCAGTTGTACTGCAGAAGGTTCTATATCGTGGATTTGTCTGATTTTTTTCTCATGATGAAATTCAGGTTAAACATTTTTGGCAAGGCAATTACATAGATGATGCTGTGTATCTTTCTATAATGACAGGAGTCACACAATATCAATCTGGTAAAATTAAGTTCATTCACTGCTTCCTTATGTATTTAATATGTAATCTGCAGGGTGCTTTGAGTCCATGTATATTTTCAGTTCCTTGCTAACTATTTATCCAATTATTTTAACTGATCATCCATTGATGATCCTTGTCTAAATAAAAGATTACATCGGTGGCTGCAAAATAATCATGTTTTAAAGGTCTTTTGTGTGGGACCAGCAGAAATATCATTGGCTCCTTTAGAGGAACCAGGTCTTCCTGAAAATACACTCTCTGTGCATTTGCATTGGTATTTAGAAGCACAGTTTACCTTATATGGAAAAAGGAGGCTTTTGGGAGAACAGAAGAAAGATACCTCTATCCTCATTCCAGAATGGTCCGGGGATAGTGTATGGGGGTAAGAAAAAAAAAAAGGTCACAAATCAGAAATCTATTAGATCTGCTAGCTCTGAAGCTGGAGCAACCCACTGAATGTTGCTTTGGTAGAAGTAGGCTTGTGTTGCTGGGCTCTCCAGTTACAGAGCTGGAGAGGTACCAAAACACAAAGGAAAAGAGCAAGTTTTTCTCTGCTATTTTGATCATTCTTGCCTAAGAGAACACAGAGGCATCTACAAGGAAGTCAACACCATTCAGAACTGGAATGCTTGGGTACCTGATTTTACCATCTCTTTCACCTAAGAAAGCTAATCAACTTTCAGAGGCAAATGTGAATGGCCATAAAATTAACTTTCTCATATTCTCTTTATTTGGTTTCTTGGGAAAAGAGAAAGCGATGTTACGGTACCCAATTTTAAAAAGGAGAGGGGTTTGTATTATCTACATACCCCTCTGTTCAGAGATCTTATTATTCCTTTGCAACCTGTTTTTCTTGCTCTGCTCTCTTGGAATCTGGAAGAGACATGAAATTTAAAATTGCACATTTGACCAAGAAAAAAAATCTACCCAGATTTCAGAAAGGCCATGAGCAAGGAAATCAGGCTGATAGAATTGATCTGCATCCCCCAGTGGCCAGGTCCCCTGGTGATGGCTATCAGCCTCAATGGCACATCTCAAGCTCACCATGTCATACACCCAACTTAAACCAGTTTTTCCACTTAACTTTCCTATTTCTATTAATGGCACAATTTTTTCCTGTTATTCAAGTTCAAAATCCTGGTTTTGGTCTCTAACTGCCCCTTCCCTAGTCCACACCTGCCAGCTTCTCCTTAACATATCAATTATAAAGTCCTATACATTTTCTCTCTGAAATGAGTTTTATGCCTAACCTCTTTACCTTCCCATTCTCATTGCCAACACACTGACTGGGATTTTTCTCCTGCTCTTATCAACAGGTTTCCAGAAACTTCTTAACTGATCTCCTTGTCTCTCCTTATTTCTTTCATCATATACAATGTAGCCAGATTTACCTCCCTCAAAAACAGTTTGGTTGTGACAGTGTCAGAATGTCACAAGCCTAAGTGACAATTCAGTACTTTCAGGAATAGCCTTGACAATACCTGGTTCAAAAATTTTCAGTGACTTCTGAATCAAGTTTATTTTCCATAGGCAAACAACCCAAAGTCTTTTTTTCTTTTTTTAATTTAGTTAAAATTCACATAACATAAAATTCATTACTTTAACCATTTTAAAGGGTACAATTCAGAGGCATTCAGTACATTCACAATGTTGTGCAATGATCACCACTATTAAGTTCTAAACATTTTTATCAGCCCAGAAGAAAACGTGTACCAATTAAACAGTCACTCCCTCTGTACCAATTAAACAGTCACTCCCCGCTCTCCCCTGTTCTATCCCCCAGCAACCATCAACTTGTTTTCTTTCTCTATGGATTTGACTATTCTGGATATTTCTGAATATTTCATATAAATGAAATAATATAATATGTGGCCTTTTGTGTCTGGCTTCTTTCACTTAACATAATGTTTCCAGGGTTCATCCATGTTGAGCATGTATCAATATTAAATTCCTTTTTATGGCTGAGCAATATTTCATTATATGGATATACCTCATTTTGTTTATCCATTCATCAGATGATAGACACTGGGTTATTTCTACCTTTTGGCTATTGTCAATATCACTGAACATCCATGTACATGTTTTGTTTGAACCAAAGTCTTTTAATGTAGTCATTACCTACTATTTCAGAGCTTTTTTTTTTTTTCCCCTGGCAGCTGGTCAATATGGGGATCCAAACCCTTGATCTTGGTGTTATAACACCAAACTCTAAACAACTGAGCTAACTGGCCAGCCCAGAGCAATTCTTAATCTGTTCCTTATACTGCCCTTGTTCTTCGTATTCCATCCAAATGATAATATTTTTGTTTCTCTGAATATACTGAACACTTGTCCATCTGTATTACTTTTTCAAGGCTTCCTTTGCCTAGGAAGTTTCCCATTCCCATCTTTGCTATCAAGATCTTTTTCTTTAAGGGCTTTCTCATATATCACCTACTTCACAAACCCTTTCTTGACTTTCCTAGTTGTCTACAAATTCCTCTGAGCTCCCCAAAAGGCATTAATTACAGTATTTCTTTGTATTTGTGTATTTCTCTTATCCTCTTTCTACTCGGCCATAGACAACCTTCAGGCAATTTATTGCTATATCTCCTGTAGTCAAGCACTTTGTTTCCTTATGTGCAATAGAAAACCTTAAGAAATATTTTAATTTAGAGGATACCTAAATTCATTTCATAGTCTTTATGGTCATACATACAGTCTTTTCAAATGTACACACTATACACACCATCTATGGTAGAGAATGTTATTATTCCTTTTGAAATGATTCAAAATGTCTTAACTAGAAGTATATCACATGTCATATTAATAAAGATGCTCTGAATGTATATCACATGTCATATTAATAAAGAGAAGTATATCACATGTCATATTAATAAAGATGCTCTGAATGTACATCTTTTCTTTACAGAATATGCACCTGTTATTTTCATGCACACCAGCCTTGACCAGTGATGGACTTTGGATGTGTTGTCCCCTCCAAAAATCATGATGAAATTTGATCCCCAATGTGGCAGTGTTGGAAACTGATTGAGTCATGGGGGTGGATCCCTCATGAATGGATTAATGCTCTCCCTAGGTGGGCGGAGTAATGAGAGCTCTTGCTCTATTACTTCCCACGAGAGCTGGTTGTTTATAGGACCCTGGCACCTCTTGCTTCCTCTTTCTTGCTCCCTCTCACCATGTGATCTGCTTGTACCCGTCGGCTGCCTGCCACTTTCCACCATGAGTAGAAGCAGCCTGAGGCCTGTGCCAGATGCAGCTGTCCTGGAATCGTAAGCCAAATAAACCTCTGTTCCTTATAAATTACCCAGTCACAGGTATTGCTGTTATAGCAACACAAAATGGACTAATACAACCAGCAATCTTTGTCTTACTATTTGAATAAGGAGTAATAGTAGGATATCTAGGGACAAGTGAGTTATAGCTTAGCAATAGTAATATGTAGCATACTTAAGGTATTTTATGGCTGGTTGTGACAGTGTCAGAATGTCACAAGGCTAAGTGACATTTCAGTACTTTCAGGAATAGCCAAGAAAATAAAATCATAATTCATATTTCTTCAGGTGACTTATAATGGCAGGAGAAAACTAGAAGGATCATTAAAAATAAAGCTTGCTGACCTGCAATAGCCCCTGGACTCCCTGAGAGAGTCAGAGCTCTGTGGTTCTCTGAAGGATTCTACTTTCTTTTATTAGGAATCAAAATGATAACTGAATAATGACTTCACCTCCCCAGGGTGAATCAACCATTCACTAACAGTATTTTTACCTAATCATTATTTTTCAGCAGCTAGAAATTTAAATTTAAAATTAAGGTAGGGAGGGATCTGTAGAATTTAGTACGGAGACAATGTTCAACAAATATTTTTTTAGCTATTTCAGGTCTGGCCTGGCACTAACTGCCTCTCGTGAAAGGGTGTGGGCTACATGTGTGTGTGTGCACGTATGCCCACGGGCCTACGGTTGTGATGGAAGAAGGATATCTAACCTAAAGATTTTTGGGGGCAAGGGGGATTTGGAGAGGAGATGGCAGGGCCTGATATAAAAAAGCTCAGAGGTGCTATTCCTCCTAGCTTCACAATGATGTTGAAAGGGCACTAAGAGTATGGGACTGCCTTGCTTTCTTGTCTAGTCAGTAATTTTCACTCTCTCCATGCAGGAAATCAAAAGGGTAGATGGGACACAAACCTGTCTGGGCAGAGCAGGGAAATAATTTTACATGTGGTAATGAGAAATGATAAGTGACTTCCATCACTGGGAGCAAGATTTTTCTATTTCTCTGTGTCAAAACTTGTATAAATTTCCAATAGAGATAAATATTTTTCTTATTATGCATCTCTTGCCTGAGATACCTATTTCTTAGATTTATTTGACACCTGAGAGGGACCTTAGAAATGATGTAGTTCAATGTCATCACTTCACAGAAAACAATAAGGATATGAAAGAATATGGTTAATTTACACAGATGCTGGTAGAGCCCAAACTAGAATCTAGGTCTTCCAAACCTTCGCCTTCCATGGGCCATTTCTTCTATACCAACTTGAGTCTATGTAACAAAACTAGGCTGCCACCAAACAGCCTCACCCTGTGAGGACCACACTGCACACTTTTTGATAAATATTAATTGGATGACTACTCCACGTAAGCCGCTGTGCCAGGTACTATGGGTAATACAAAGGTGTATGTGCTATTATCCTTAAGGATCGTGCAATCAAATTCAAAACTAGGGGGAAGAAAGGATCACAGAAATACACAGGAGAGTAAATAACATGAAAAAATTGGAAAGAGAACAGGAACTAATTTCGTATAAATTTCCAATAGATATAAATATTTTTCTTATTATTCATCTCTTGCCTGAGAGACCTATTTCTTAGATTTATTTGACACCTGAGAGGGACCTTAGAAATGACCTAGTTCAATGTCATCATTTCACAGAAAACAATAAGGATATGAAAGAATATGGTTAAGTTACACAGATGCTGGTAGAGCCCAGACTAGAATCTAGGTCTTCCAAACCCTCGCCTTCCATGGGCCATTTCTTCTATACCAACTTGAGTCTACGTAACAAAACTGAGTTGCCACCAAACAGCCTCACCCTGTGAGGACCACACCACACACTTTTTGATAAACATTAATTGGATGCCTACTCCAAGTAAGCCGCTGTGCCAGGTACTATGGGTAATTCAAAGGTGTATGTGCTATTATCCTTAAGGATCATGCAATCAAATTCAAAACTAGGGGGAAGAAAGGGTCACAGAAATACACAGGAGAGTAAATAACATGAAAAAATTGGAAAGAGAACAGGAACTAATTTCAGGATTAACAAGCAACCTCCTTGAGATTTAGAGTGGAATGTCCCTCTCAAGTGTTATGCAAGTTGCGTCTCCTGTCTCTAACTAGGAGGCATTTACTCACTATTATCTTATAGAGCTTTACATAAACTTGTACAGACTTACAATGGTTTGACTAACAATTTTTCGTCTTTAGGATGGTCCCAAAGCGATACACATTCAATAGAAACTGTACTTCTAGTACCCATATGACCATTCTGTTGTTCACTTTCAGTATTCAATAAATTACATGAGATATTTAACATTTTATTATAAAATAGGCTTTCTGTTAGATGATTTTGCCCAACTGCAGGCTCATGTGTTATGAGCATATTTAAGGTAGGTTAGTGTATCTAATGCATTTTTGACTCATGATATTTTCAACTTAATGATGGGTTTATCTGGACATAACCTCATCATAAGCTGAGGAGCATATTACAATTTGGAAGATTAAAATAAACTCGCGTAGAATCTTTAATAGGAACAATGTTGTCCCCTGTGTGACAGAAATTAACTTTTTACCTGTTTGTTTTGGATGAATTTATCTTTTCTGTGTCAGTGATCCTGTGACTCAGAAATGCAGATACAAGGAGAAGGTCCAGAAGTTAGTGAGCAAACCAAAGCAGCCTGACAGGGCATTATGGTGGGTGACAAACTACCAGTCTTTTCTGAAGGATGAGGATTTAGTCATGACCACAGGGCATCTAGTTTGGAGGGTGGGAATATCAGCTGCTCAGGGACATCATCTCAGCGTTGACTGATCTATAGACAAGGTCTATTTGATTTGCTTGAGTACTGCCTAAGGCAAAGGTTTTTTTGAAAGGACAGCCATTTGAATCTAAAATCAAGTTGGGAATAATAATTTGGGATATTTCACCAGCTATTTAGAAAACCCTGGACTGCTCATGTTGTCTACATTTACAACTTTGTACATTTGCAAAGAAATGTAAAAGAGTTAAACACATCCCTTTTCTGTAGTTTCTTTAAAATTCGTATCTATGTCACTCCTAGAAACATATATATACATAGACAGACAGACAGACAGACAGACAGACAGACACACACACACACACACACACACACACACACACACACACACACACACACACATTTATGAATATCCAAG
>NW_007727525.1:391570-392009 GCF_000696425.1 Galeopterus variegatus
ACACACACACACACACACATTTATGAATGTCCAAGGGAAGGGGAGAGTTGGTAGCTTTCATTTAACATATTCAGCTGGATCCTTTCATCCAAAATGCAAATCTGTAGTATATTCTAACGTAACTCAATTAGAGCTACTAACACCATCTGTATATACATTTTCAGTTCAGCTATCAAAAAACACACAAATACACCCCAGTAACATAATATTTAATAGTTGTGTGATATCTCATTGTACCATACTTCATTTAACCTTCCTATTTTTAAATGGGTCAATTTTCATTTTCTTCCTTTTATAATTAATATTTTATTATTTTATTTTTTTGGCAGCTGGCCAGTATGCAGAACCAAACCTGACCTTGGTGTTACCAGCACCATGGTCTAACCAACTGAGCAAACTGGCCAGCCCTATAATTAAAATTTTAGTACATATTTTATTA
>NW_007727525.1:392048-402733 GCF_000696425.1 Galeopterus variegatus
GAAACATATATATACATAGACAGACAGACAGACAGACAGACAGACAGACACACACACACACACACACACACACACACACATTTATGAATATCCAAGGGAGAGCTGGTAGCTTTCATTTAACATATTCAGGTGGATCCTTTCAACCAAAATGCAAATCTGCAATGTATTCTAATGTAACTCAATTAGAGCTACTAACACCATCTGTATATACATTTTCAGTTCAGCTATCAAAAAACACACAAAGACACACAAGTAACATAATATTTAATAGTTGTGTGATATCTCATTGTACCATACTTCATTTAACCTTCTTATTTTTAAATGGGTCAATTTTCATTTTCTTCCTTTTATAATTAATATTTTATTATTTTATTTTTTTGGCAGCTGGCCAGCATGCAGAACCAAACCTGACCTTGGTGTTACCAGCACCATGCTCTAACCAACTGAGCAAACTGGCCAGCCCTATAATTAAAATTTTAGTACATATTTTATTATGTAAGTCTTGGCCCACATCTCTGATGTTTTTCTTAGGATATGTTCCTAGAGGTGGGATTACTACAGCAAAGTATGTAAATTTTTCAACTAAAAGTTTTTAAGTAAAAATAAATAGGATAGTATTTAAAAAGTCAAATAGTACAAAACTTCTAGTAAAACCATCTAGCACTCTCCAAACACTCTGTCTTTAGCTATTCCTTCTACTATTTGCCTTCAAATATTGTCCTTTCTTGATTTTTAAATTTTAGACATTATCTATTGATCCTACATGAAAAGAATACTTAGATCTCCCACATGACCAGAGACACACTTTTTTCTACCCTTCTCTCATTCAATTACTCTTTTGCTTAAATCAATATTCAGTATTTATATTTTTATGCTATATAAACATTATTCTCTAAGCCATGTGGCATATTTCCTTTCTTATACATTTAAAATTTTTTTTACCATGGCTAATAAGTGCCTCATTTTATTGCATACATTTAGTGTGGATGGTTTATAACACAGCTGCCATGGAGAGGTGAGGTCTATGATACCTCCCCTTCATTCTGGGTGGGACTGTGCTTTGATAGGAGACCAAGGAAATGACACTGTGACTTCTGAAGCTGGTCATAATGGAGGATGCAGCTTTTGCCTTGCTTGGTGGAACACTAGTGTTTCGAGTTCTGTGAAGTCTGATTATTCTCAGCTACCAAGCTGTGAGGAGGCCAAGCCAAATGGAGGGGGTCTTATGTGAGCACTCTTGTTGGTCAGCAGCCTAGGCTTCTAGGCATCTCAGCCTGGGTTCCAGGTGTGAGTGAAGGAGCCTCCAGACTATTCCAGTTCCCAGCATCGTTAAGTCACCTCCAGCCTCTGGGTTTTTCCAGTTGAGGTTCCAGACATCATGGAGCAAAGACAAGGCATCCCTACTGTGCCCTGTCCAAATTCCTGACCCACAGAATCCATGAACATAATAAAATGTTTATTTTAAGCAGCTGAGTTTTGGGATAATTTGTTATGCAGCAATAGTAACTGAAACGTTTAGTTTCCTATGTATCTATAATTTATTTTCATTGTTTTTGCAACTGGCCAGTACAGGGATCAAAACCTGGATGTTGGTGTTATCAACACAATGCTCTAACCAAGTGAGCTAACTGGCCAGCTCTATGTACCTATAATTAATTAATTTGTTCCTAAATTCTCAATCTGGTCAGTCATATTAGATGACTTATCATTCAATTTTTTTCCTTAGAGATATTTCTCCTGGAGATATCTGTCTTCTTGTTCCAGTGTGGCCTGGATGCACAGTCATCAGCCTAGAACTTGCTAGGATGACAGACAGTAGAGCATGTCACTTAAGGATGTGGACCCTGTAACTGGACTGCTCAGGTTTGAATCCTGGCTTCACCACTTCCTACTTCTGTGACTGTACACAAGTTAGTTAATCTCTCTGTGCCTCAGAATTCTCATTAGAGTGGTGCTTGGCACACAGTAAATGCTATTGTTGTTGGCATTATTACTGTTGTTGTTATTCTCCCCTTCACATTGTCCTGGGAATTCCTATTGCCTCTTGCCCATGTCTAATCCTCTCATTCCTAGATTCCATGTCTTTCTCTTTCTTGGCTACTTCCTAGTCTTGATGGAATACATCACCAACTCCCTGAAAAAAAGGTGCTTGAAAGGTAAGTTTTTTGAGACTTTGTATATCTATTTTAAATTGTCTTTAATATCACAATTGATGATGATATGGCTGGCATAAAATTCTAAACTGGAAACAATTTTGAATTTTGAGAGTATTATTCCATTGTCTTGAAGCTTTCAGTGTCACTACTGAGACACCATCTGATTCTTGATCTTTTGTACAAAGGTTTTCTTTTTCTTCCTGGAAGTGTTAGGGTCTCTTCTTCATCCTCATTGTTTTAAAATTTGATAATGATATGATTTGATGTGGATCTTTTAAAATTCATTATTTAGGGCACCATTTCAATTTGGGAACTGAGGTCCATCAGTTCTCAGAATGCTTCTCTTTTAAAATTTCTTTGTTAATTTCCTCACCACTGTTTTCAGTTTTCTCTTTCTGGGACTCTTAATAGATGTTAGATTTCCTGAAAGAGTTCCCCTAGTTTTCTTATCTTTTCTCTTCTATTTTCTATTGTCTTTTTGTTCGATTTTCTGGGAAATTTTCTCATTTGTATCTTCCATTCTTGTTTTGATTTAAAGAAAAATTTCTGCAACCATATTTTTATATTTTATAATTCTGATTTCTTGTTCTTGGATTGTCCTTTTTTATACATCTGTTCTTATTTCATAAATTCAATATTTTATCTTGTTGAATACACTGCTTGTAGTGCTTCTAAAAACATCTTTCTTTCCTTGCACTGTCTCTGTTTCCTCTAAGTTCCCTTGTAGTCAGTTTGTTTTTGACTTGTTTTTTCATGGCGGAGGTTTTTCTCAAATGCCCAGTGGTCCACTGTTAACTGCTTTGCTTCAGAGTGAGGTAGTTGGATATTCTGTGCACTTGGACATTCTCAGTCTTGTCAAGGGCTGAGTGTTACTGTAGGAGGACTTCTCATGGATGTGACATGTTTACTGAGGGGGCCCCAAACATCCATATCTGCAGGTCTTTTCTCCTGGGTTTGACAGTTTCTTCAGAAAGGAATCCTTCAGTTTTC
This sequence comes from Galeopterus variegatus, assembly GCF_000696425.1. Taxonomy (NCBI): domain Eukaryota; kingdom Metazoa; phylum Chordata; class Mammalia; order Dermoptera; family Cynocephalidae; genus Galeopterus; species Galeopterus variegatus. The sequence continues at coordinate 395,195 of NW_007727525.1, forward strand.
TACCTGGTGGATAGGAGGGATTTTAAGCTGGCTGCCAGCATTTTGAGAGCCAATAAGGAAGAGGGTTAGGAGAAGGGGAATTATCTTTTGGAATGCAGATATCTGCTGGAAGTATGGTGGCTGGCTATCTCCAGCCTCAGCTGTGCCTGGTTTCTTATGTCTACAGCCGCAGATTAACCCAAACAATTACAACCATGAAGTTAAATGACTTCCATGAGGCTTTGGATAAAAAGGTAAGAATTTTTTGCATCAGGGTTTCTGAGTGAAAAGAAAACCAAAAAAGTTCCCTCTCATCTGCTACCCCCAACCCCCACGCCCAAAAGATGGGACATTTACCCAATTCAAGTCCCTGTACCCTTTCCACTTCACCATGCTTTTTTTTTCTTTCTTTGATAATGCCTCGAATGAGTATTCATTCAGGGTCCAAGTTTGTTTTAAAATAACCCAATGAGCTGACAGACGGAGCTCCTGGAACTCTGCAGCTTGTGCTAGAGTCCACAGATGGGAAATTGCCGTCAGTTAAAGGGTGGTACTATTACCATAGCCCAATTTTTGAAAGCCTTCAGGAAAAAAAAAATCATCTGAGTTAATTAGCATTCACCACAGGCACTAGTTTTGTGTTACAGTATTCTAAGAACTCAGATAGAAAGAAAACACAATAGTATAGTCTCTAAATTTTAAATAATATTTTACCTCTTAAAAATGTAGATTATAAAGAAAGAATTTTACCTGTTATATGAACATAATCGTATATGGCTGATTCATATAGCCTTAAGTCACCACGAGATAGGAATTATGTTCTAAAATAAACTAACTACTAATGATACCTGAAATAGTAGTAATTTCATTTTACCTCTCCGATCTGCTTAATCCACAAATCTCTTCCGAGAAACTCCTGATGTAAGACTACAGGAGCTGAGTTTAGATTAAAAGTCATGGAGTCACCTGTCTTTTCTTTGATAAAAGGCTGGAGGTCCGAATTTATCTAGAAGGAGCAGTTAAAAGAGTTAAATCAGAGAAATGTATATACATTAGTATATTTTAGTCATATTTAGAAAGTACCACTTAATGCAGTGAAAAATGAAGCTTCAGGAATGCAGTTTTAAGATGTACTTCAATAAGCAAAAGAACATTTTGGATGATTAACAATAACCTTTAAAATTCTTTAGGATTATTTTTCCTTAACAAATTCCTTTTCTATTTCACAGCAGCCTTTATTTTACTTTTTAAGTTGAAGGGAAGAATTTAGATAAAGATTTAACAAATATAATTATTTAATAAAGTAATCTAAGATTTTATAAAATATGCAAAATACTCATCAGGAAATATTATATAGATATTATATTATGTGTATATATTTTCTTCCCTCATGAGTCACTTAATTAACATCTGAAAAATACATATTAAGTGAAATTTTAAAATTACATATATGTAAAAGCAACAACATAGAAGCTAATTTTGGGACACTTTATATTTCATATGCTTATTCAAAAGAATCAGTTATCAGAACTAAAGCTTTCAATTTTATTTAGTATATTTCTGAATTTCATTAACTTTCTATAATTTGTTTTACATAAGAAGCTATTAGGGAACTATAACAAAAATAACAAATATTCTTCCATTCTGTGAATGGCAATATTACATTTTATTTAATAATTTGCAAGAGTTCTTTCAAGAACCCTTTCAGGTGGTAAGAAAAGACAAACATCATAAATATGATTTTAAAAAGCTTTATAAAATTACACAGTATTTACCAATCATACTGCTTATATTACATAATAATCACCATCTATGACTGATAGACTTTAAGCACGCAATAAACATTTCTGGAGTTATAAAAGCAGCTTATTAAATGGCAAAAGGTTTCTTGTGTATCATTTTAGCTACTTAAGTACTAGAAAAAAATAAAGGGTGTGCAAATACCTTATGACTCATGGCCATGTGCTTCCCATACTGAAATGCCATATCCTGAACCTCAGCATCGTGCTTTGCTAATTCCATTGCAGCTTGGCAGCTCTTTGCTAGTAAGGCACCATGGGAGAGAAAAGCCTGCTCCTTCCAAGTTGATATTCCAATATCATCTGTGATATAGTTTTCCTAAAAATGCAACAAAAGCCAAGATAAAAAAGGCTTTAAGGGTAATTTAATTGTATCTGTTTTTGAAGAATAAAAGAATTAAGAAACGAACTATTCAAAACACTCAGGCTATTGAAACAAGATAGAACTAAAAGATGCTGAACCTAGCTCTACCTAAAAAGGATGGGGAGGTGGGTGGACTGCTTTTTTAGGGTAATGGGGAAAAAGTGAAAAAAATGTTAAAGTAAAATTATTTTTGTGCTAGGGAACTTCTATTAAAATACATTCTATAGGATAAGTCAAAAAATAGAAACTTAGACCTCCAAACTAACTCCCTTGTATATTCACATCAGTTCTTGAGTGTTGGTATTCCAAAACACAAGAAGCCTATTGCATATAACTTATGTAAAAATATCAAGGGCATAATAAAGAAACTGCATTCTCTTATAAGCAGCTAAAATGAAAAATTGGAGAGGAGGTAACTCATTGTAATGGTGAATGATTAGATTATAGTATTCATCAAGGTTTATTCACCTAAAAAACCGGCCATAGGGAGGATATAACTATAGCTTACTTAATTTCATCTTTTTAAATTGTGAAAATCATTGTAGTATCTGTAAATAAGTATACATGTACCTACAACGTCTAGACCAGTGTTATCTGATAGAAATATAATGTAAGGCACATGTACAATGTAAAATTTTCTAGTTGCCACATCCAAAAAAGTGAAAAGAAACAGGTACAGTTAATCTCAATGACATATTCTATCTATCCCAATATGCCCAAATATAACCATTTCAACATATAATCAATACAAAAATTATTAACGAGATTTTTTTTTTTTCCTTTTTTGTCTTTTTTCGTGTCCGGCAACAGATTGCAACCCACAGTGTCGCGCCCGTACCGGACCGGGACCGGCAATGGGATCGCAACCCTCGGTGCTGCGCCTGCACCTCGCTCAGCGGTGAGCAGGAACCGGTCTGTATGTGGGATCTGAACCCTCGGTGGGAGCGCCGCTGCACTCCCAAGCGGCGCACTGTAGCAGTGCGCCACGGGCCGGCCTTAACGAGATATTTTACATTCTTTGTTTATACTACATTTTAAAAATCAGCATGTATCTTAGGCTTACAAAATATCAGTAGCCACAATTCAGTGCCTAACATTGGACAGCTGGGCTCTAGATAGTGGGCCCTCTGAGGACACAAATGATGAAGCAAACATATAAAACAGTGTTCATTTTATGGTATTTCTTTTTTTTTTTTCCTTTTTGTCTTTTTTCGTGACCAGTAACGGGATCGCAACCCTTGGTGTCACGCCCGCACCGCGCTCAACCAGTGAGCGGACAGGTCTCTATATGGGATCCGAACCCTCGGCGGGAACGCTTCTGCGCTCCCAAGTGCCGCACTCTACCGAGTGCGCCACCGGGCCAGCCCTATGGTATTTCTTTGACACTTCAAACTACCTAGAACCCATCCAGGATTCATTAACCCAAACACTTTTCTTCCTGCCCCCCATACCATAATCCTTCTCCTTTCACCATTATTTGAGGACAAAATTTAAAACATTAAGAAAACTTAAACAGGGACCATTAAAAGATCAGCTCAGTTTTAGCCCCACCTAAGGTCAGAGTCATAAAAGGTAATGTAATGACAGAAGGAGAGAGATTGCAAGATGCTATGCTGCTGGACTTGAAGATGGAGGGGGCTACGAACCAAGGAATAAAGGTAATAACTAGAAATGGCAAGGATTTTCACCTAGTGCCTCCAGAAGGAATGTAATCCTGCCAACATCTTAATTTTGTGGCTTTGGATCAATAATAATAATAAAAAAAAATTCCCGACCCCCTCAAAGTTTTACTCTTAGTGTTGGTAAGGCTGCAAAGAAACAGGCATCTCAAACATGGCCTGTTGGAAGTGGAAACTGAAGGGAAATTTCTATCATCCAATATCTATCAGCTTGATAGGATATCAACTTCTATTATGCAATATCATCACAATACCTACCAAGATTACCAATGTATTTTCCTTGTGACCTAGGAATCCCACATCCAGGAATTAATTCTACAGATAAAACTATACAGATGTGAAATGAAATATGTACAAGGTTATAGTCTGTTGTTCACAAAGCTGCCAAGGTTGTGGCCAGTTAGCTCACTTGGTTAGTGTGTGGTGCTATAACACCATAGTTGAGGGTTCAGATATCCATAAAGGCCAGTCACCAACAAACAGATAAATAAAACACAAGCCAGGACCACAGTGGCCGCTGGGCTGTTTCTCAGACACTCCAGACATCTCCTCTTTCATGCCTCTGTACTTGCTGTTCTCTCTGTCAGACACTCTCCCTGGATATTTGCATGGCGAGATTCCTAACTGCTTTTGGGTCTCTGCTAAAAATTCAACTTATCCTTAGTAGTCCGCCTTCTTCCCTCATCATTTCCTGTCTCCTTACACTACTTTAAACATTTTTTTCTTGATACTACTAGAGCCCTCATATATTTATTTGTATAATGGTTCACTGTTTATCTCCTTTACTAGAATATAAGTTCCATGAAAGCAAGGACTTTCTCTGTTTTGTCCTCTGCTGAATCATCAATATAGTGCATTAGGTGTGCAGTAAATATTTGCTGAAGCTTTTACCTTTCTTGTGGTATCCTCCCTCTTTTCCACCTTCCTCTATCCTTCCTAATTTGGTCATAATAAAGAGCTGAAATAATTCTCCATTAATGCCTCTCTGCTGCCCATATAATCAAGATAAACTACAGCACAGCATTCCAGGCCCTCCTGTTCTTGGTACCAAGCAATACTTCTAGCCCCACTTGCTACCCAAAATATTCCCTTTGAGGCCTGTATTTCACCTACACAGGACAATGAGCTGTTTCTTGAATAAAAGATGTACTTTAACACTTGTGTGAATTTTAAAATATTGTTCCTTTGAAAGGAATACCATTTCCTCTCATTCCCTGTCCAGCAAATTGAACATATCTAGTTCAAATATCACTTTGAGGCACATTCTCAAATACTCCCACAAACATTTTTCCTCTTTATATGAATATTACCTTATTTATATTTCAACATAGCACTTACTTCTCTCAGAATTGTATGATTACTTATATATCTGTTTCCTTAAAGGCTAGACCTGGTCTTAGTCACCTTTATATTTTTTAATCACTTAGGCCATACTTAAGTTTCAACAAATGTTTGCTAAATGAATACAACTGTGTTTATCTGTTGCATTATTTAGTAGTTGTATGTTCTTTTTTTAAATTTTAAAAGAAAATGGGTAGATACATTCACATGATGGCATGCTATTCATCAATAAAAAGGAAGGAACTACTGATACATGCTATGCCATGGATGAACCTCAAAAACATTATGCTAACAGAAAGAAGCAGATGCAAGAGACCACATATTTTCTAAGATTCCATTTATATGAAATGTAGTAGATTAGTGGTTGCTGGGGCTGGGGGTGGAAACTGTAAATGGGCTTGAGGGACCTTATAGGGGTGGGCGTAAAAATGTTCTAAAACCGATTTATGGTGATGGTTGTGTCACTTGATAAAGTTACTAGAAATCATTAAATCGCATGTTTGAAATGGATGAATTTTATGATATATAAAATATACCTCCTTAAACTTGTCTTTTAAAAAAGCTAATAAGTATAATATTTTATATTTCTTGGTCTCAAATGCTTATATTAACATTAAAAAACTTATATGACTCTCAATTAACTTTCTGTAGTTTGAATATCATCCTCATTTATTCATACAACAAACATGCATTGAGGTACTATTATAGGTCAGGCTCTCTGCAAAGCAAAATAGATATGATTAGTAAGTAGCCTCTCCTCAAGAAGCTCACAGTCCACAGAATATATATATATATATATATATATATTAATATAAACATATCTATATCTAAAGATTATATAGGTCTATACCCATATCTTTATCTATATAGATAAAGAATAATAATTGTAGGATCTCCAATTATCAAAGATTCAGTTTTGTTCATTATATATTTCTTATTATGATTAAGACATTTTACTAATCATCATTTCTACATTTTAGATTATGCAAGTAATATGTGATCACTGAAAAAAAAAATTTGAAAATTCGAATAACCAAGAAACAACTTATGGTCCCCTGAAATCTACTACAATAACTTAATTGAACGATAAGTTTACAATTCTGTTCCTAAGTTAATCACAAAATTTATTCCCCGAACATTAAGTTATTACCTATTATGAACTTGGCTACTAAGAAAATAAAATCCCTTCACTTCCATCAACTTGCTATATATGTACTAAGAGAGCATGCTCTATGACAAAGGAAAAGTTAATGTACAATTGTAAAATACCAAACTGGTGTAATCAGCACATCTGAACTAGTGTCTTCAGACGTCAGATATATAGAACTGGTGTGAAAGGAATGAATGTAGTCAGAGTAAATAAATTTAGATATACTTACAGTACCAACTTACATATGTGCGGTTTATACTGAAGATTTATTATATATAAAAGAAGGATACATTCAATAAATATTTACTTTTGATGGGATTTCCTTTTTTCCAAAAAGATAATATATGTCAACATACTCATTGAATGACTGTCAGACAGAAGTACATTGATTTTAAAAAATGTAAGTCTCTCTTCTGGTCAAGACTGCGGAATAGACAGTCCCTAGTGTCACTCTCTCCCACAAATCAACCGATTTAAACTATAAAAACATAACATCAAGTGCATACAGAATGGGAAGACGTCCAGTGGGGGAGGCAGAAGCTCAGCAGAGACCACACACCCTGCGGTACCGCCCCATGATCCAGCAGCCCGGCAGAGTCCAAGCTGACCAGAGAGGTGGCTCCCCGGAGAGGCCCAAGACCCGAGGCAACCACACACGCAAGGCACTAGTGTCCAACTGAGTAGTCACTGAGGTAGCCATACCAAATTGGCAACCACATCAACATATTAGTCAGTCAATAGTGTCAAACTTGTGGACTGTGAAACCCCTTGCCACAATGAATAAACATCGAAGAATAGATACCAGAAATATGAAAAATCAAGAAAGTACACCACTAAAGGATAATAACTCTCAAGCTCTAGTTCCTATAGAACAAGAAGCCCTTGAAATGACTGACAAGGAATTTCGAGTGATAATTCTAAGGAAACTGAATGAGATACAAGAAAACTCAGCTAGACATCATGATGAAATGAGAAAAAGTATACAGGACCTGAAAGAGGAAATGTACAAGGAAATCAATGCCCTGAAAAAAATGTAGCAGAACTTGCCGAACTGAAGAAGTTATTCAGCGAAATAGAAAACACAAGGGAGAGTTTAACCAGCAGGCTTGTGGAAGTTGAAGAGAGAACCTCTGAACTTGAAGATGGGCTGTGTTTAATAACACAAGCAGACAAAAAAAAAAAAAAAAAAAAAAAAAAAAAAAAAAAAAGAAAAGAAAAGAAAAAAGA
>NW_007727525.1:403647-404680 GCF_000696425.1 Galeopterus variegatus
AAAACCCACTAGCATAATAAAATTGGTATTCAAGAAGAGAAAACTAACAAACAAAAACGCTATCTACAACCTAAGGAACCAACAAACACAGAAAACAAACCAGAAAGGAACAAAAGCAAGGAACAAAAGACACTATCCCCCAGGCAATCAGAAAGCAAGGAACAAAAGGCACCTAAGACAACTAAACAATAATCAATAAAATGCTAGGAATAAATCAACACTTTTCAATAACAACTCTTAATGTAAAAGGCTTAAATTCCCCAATCAAAAGACACAGACTGGCTGACTAGATTAAAAAGGAGGACCCAACTATATGCTGTCTTCAAGAGATCCACCTCACCCATAAAGACTCACATAGACTAAGAGTGAAAGGATGGAAAAAGGTTTACCATGCAAACGGAAAAGAAAAATGGTCTGGAGTAACTATTCTTATATCTGACAAAATAGACTTTAAACTAAAAACCATAAAAAGAAACAATGAGGGACACTACTTAATGATAAAAGGATNATACCAAACTGGTGTAATCAGCACATCTGAACTAGTGTCTTCAGACGTCAGATATATAGAATTTGTGTGAAAGGAATGAATGTAGTCAGAGCAAATAAATTTAGATATACTTACAGCACCAACTTACATATGTGCGGTTTTTACTGAAGATTTATTATATATAAAAGAAAGATACATTCAATGAATATTTACTTTTGATGGGATTTCATTTTTTTCCAGAAAGGTAATATACGTCAACATACTTATCAAATGACTGTCAGAAGTACATTGATTTTAAAAAATGTAAGTCTCACTCTTCACTGCCACACGCTGTTTTTTGCTCATGTAAGGCTGATTGAAATAACACAGGGAAAAAAACTGAAACTTGCAAGATGTTTGCCCGAGATAGTGGCACTGATGATTTTGCTCAGATATACGTAATATGCTGTTCTACTTCATTGTCTGGGAAATATGGACTTTGAGTTGCTTTGCTAATGGTGGTGATACATTTGTATATATCTGTTCACATAAGACCAAAGTGCATTT